>NC_142671.1:20749956-21037456 GCF_964200805.1 Pocillopora damicornis
AACAACCTAAAACCAAAAAGTCGATTTCGACATTCTTCCATAATCCACAACTTCCGCGCAGCTGACCTCAAAGTAGACCATTTCCTTGTAAGACACTTAATTAAGAAATGTTGTCTGGCGAATTTGTAAGTGAAAGCAGAACCGACTTAAGGAAGAAAAGAAGAAGCGACAAAATTCAGTCCAAACTCACTGATCGATGTGTACATCGAATAAAGTAGCAAGTTTTGAAGGGACGATTTGCGTTGAAATGAACTAATGCTTGTACGTTGTACATTTACAATCGAACAAAATTCAAGAGGGTTAACTTAAGCTGATTTTCCTTCATAAGCTAGCTCCATGCAAAAATGAAAAAAAAATGTTACCTTGATGCCAACTTGTTCTTCTCCTTTCTTGACTTGTTTCGAGCGTTCTGTGGCAACTGATGTATCGGCTTTAAGTCACCTATAACTTTGTTTAAGCGATCCAGCTCTCGGCTGATTTCTAGTAACTTTTTTGGATTCGGAGAAAGGTCGTCTTGGTCTCCCCTACGACCTTTCCGATTTCTGGCTAATCCTGTACCATGCGAGTGGTTCTCTACATCAAAATCTTCATCACTATCCATGTCTTCATCCGCGGAATCGTATTCTACAGCAGGACTGCCCGGATCAGCTTCAATCGTGTCCCGATCGGCTACAATTCTCACATCCTCGCGCAGATTCGTTCCCTCTGAATATAATTGAGCTTTCATTTCCGCTGAAACTAACTTAGGCATTTGATTATTTACTTCACTGCCCAACTGTTTATCAAGCAATACAACTTTCTGTGATGAGTTTTGATCGTCCGCGGACACTGATTTCTCACCCTCATTATTGCAATGTGGAGAAGCTGTCTCTTGGGTCGTAGTCCATGTTGGTTTGCTCGGACGTTTCTTCTCCGCATCTTTAGAAACTAAAGACGATTTTTCAAATCTGTCATTATGTTCATAAAATAGAAGAACAGGTTCTTGTTTAACTTGAGCAACCCTTCTTTCATCCTTGTCCGACGTGAGCTCTAAAGCGATGTAGCCCTGTGGCTTCCGAGTTGTGCAATCCCAAGGGGAAGAATCGCCTTCCATGCGAGTGGCAATGCGATGAAGACGCTCCATTTCGGGATTAATCAAAGGAGATAGTGAGCGGTGATCGTTTAGTTCGGCTAAAGTAGGCCCAGCAACTTTGCAGTCCTCGTTTACATCATTTCGAAAAAATTCCAGTTCCATATCAAAATCGCCTCCGAGCCCGCCAAACGGAGAAGAAGGCAATGTCTGAACGTTGTCCCAGCCGTTTCGTCCTCCACCTCCATTCGACTCTCCCCAAAAGCTCGTCCGCGAGCCTTCGAATTCATCGTCCTCGAATGGAGAAAACACGCCAAAACTTTCCTCACACGAACTCTCCACGTCCAATGGAAGCTGAAAAATAATCAATTTGGAAAAATTCGTTATGTAACTTATCAAACAACCCAGCTCGAGGAAAGAGCAGAACTTGCTAAAATGACTTTAAGTTAAGTGCAGATTATAATTTCAACATAATTCTCATTGAAAAGGAACGTACTGGAGTAAAATCTACTCCTTGCTGCATGTACTTCTATGGCTCACTGAGATAAACAGTACGATTTCAACGAAAATCAGTCAGGTTAGACTTTCCCTCGAAGTAAATTTTCTCTTTGTTATTGTTTTCATTGCAGGCCACGGGTGAACCTTGCATCACGAGACCTGACTTGTCAAACAGGAAATCACTGACCAATCAAATCGCTCACCTTGGCCATAACGCCCCGCCTATCACAGGCTATTGTCACGGTTACAGGACCAAAACACTCGAAAATTTCCCCTCGTTTCTGTAAGTCAGGAGTTTTACTTTCGATTTCTACAGGTGCGATAGCTGAAATCACAACATTTTTCCCACGTGTATAGCTTGGAACTGGCAAGCGAAATAAGAGAGCTCAGGTGACAAATCCTGAAAATTCTGGTTTGTATTAACGTCACGAGTCAAATATAGCTGCTTCTAAAGAGGTGACGACATTGCCCCTGAGCTTTGTTCATTGACCAATCAGAGCAGTTCTCACGCCACGATCATGACGTCACCATCACTCAGCGAAAAAATACGATACCTCGGTCACGTTCACGGACGTTGACAAACCAACGACTTCCGTTTTTACCAAGAAAGACTGAAGAATTTTGCAATTATAGAGATCCGTTAATTCTACATACACGTTGGTAAAGAAAACTGCCACTATCTCAAAAGATCCTTGTTCAATATTTTTCATTAGAGCAGTGTATATTTTTCAACCCTGTTGCAGAAGTGCTAAAATACGAAGATGTCAATACAAAATTTTTCTTTCCAAGATTCAATACAAATTAATGTATTTCTGAACAGTTTTTAATAACTTTCTCAACAATAGAAAACCACTAATGTTGTCATACCAATCATTCATGACATTACTCTACTTCTCATCAATGCAAGGATGGGTGAATTTCCCAGAAAGAATTCATGCCAATACTGATAATGCCAGTTCCTGTTTAAGATGAGGACTAAAGCCTAAATAATTTGAACAATTTTTTAAGTTGAAAATAGTGAGCTAGAGACTGTAAGAGAGGCCTGAAAAATTGGTACTCATTATTTGATAAATATTGGATTATAGAAATAAGGCTAGTCGGGGAAGACATCAAGTCTTGCATTGCATCAATAAACTGACTATATGAGCCCCAGCATTTTTTCAAGTACATCAAACAGCTAATATATACACTTATAGAGATTCTAATTAAATCTCAGAATTTAAAAAAATATATATTTCAAATTCAACATTACAGCTATGTTTCCCTTGAGAGAGTTTTAGTCTCAACAAATCCAAACATTTTTCCTTTAAAAAATATTCACTATGATAGTAGGTTTGCAATTTCCTGTTAAAATCTAATTTTCAAACTTGTCAACCATTACAATGTAATAAGTCATGAATTTCTCATACTAAGCCTAATCTTACAGAAATGTCAGAAACCAGAGGATGAACATCAATTTTTCAAAAAACTAGATTAATCAAGTTACTTGCTTACTTTAATGTTTTTCTTACGACCACCAAGGAAACCTTCACAACATTTGTTTACAAAATTACAATTTGTACATCAGGCCCCTGCTGCCCTTTCTCATATTTTTTTACATATTTTATATGTAGACATCAAAATGGTTACATGATCTTTGAGACTGTCTTGATTAGACCACTGTGTTTGTACGATCTCTATGAAGCTTCGATGGAATTTTGCTTTCAATTATTCATAAAGTTCAGTGTTGAGAACGACATTTTTAGAAATACTATAGAGTAAAAGGAAAACATTTTACTAATTTCCAGATTGAAAATGTCCCACATCTTAAATGCATTAGTGCCTAAGGCTTATCAGAGTTCACCTCTCGCATTTCATTTAAAAATCAACTACAGACAGTGATTACCTAAGGTCAAAAAGTTGGAAACTAAGGGGTTGTCTGTTCGCTTTTTGGAGACAAAGTATAACAGAGTGTTTTGGATTTAGCACTACCCACAAATAGATTAGTAAGGAGGATCATAGGTACTATTTGGGAGTTTAGATCGCATCAAATGATCTTTTCTGGGTAATTTTTGCTATTAATACAATTCCTTCAGGGAGAATAGATTTTCAGAAGGCTTCTCCCACGTCCTGCTGACCTATGTTTATATAAAAGTTTGACCCCAAAAAATCCAAAATAATGAAAATGTCCCATGTAGAGAACATTTCTAGACTGCCAGCTTTGTTTATGGGCAGTAACAAAGAAACTGAAAAAATAACAGGCGAAATTTAACCATAACAATTAACTGTGTGAGTGCATGTGTAGACGTCTAACCTCATTTACATGGGAAAAAGTCCAGCAGGTAAGAGATAATGAAGAACTGTAGTGTTGGGAGTGTGGACTTGGTCTATTTGGCAGACTGAATATTTTTTTGTAAAACTGTAAATAGTCTAAGAATAAAAAAAGATTTGACAGCAGCTGTGACAGAGATTGCCATCTTTATGAAATCTTTGAACTTTAAATGAATAGCTTTTGGAAACAGCTGCCTAACAGCTAAAAATAGTGGTGTTGTCAAAATTAATACAATTATCACTGTAAAAAGGACAAATAAAAAAAGGAAAGATTTGAAGTATTGTCCAAAGCATGAAAAATATCTAATTTCTCGGATATTGGGATCAGAATCCCACCAAGTTACAATTTTCAGGTACAGCACCTCTTAAAAGTAAGTTTACAGTCCCTCAAATTGATCCGCAATTCTCAAAAACCCTTTCCTAGACTGAAGCTGAGCTACAGAAGCCATGTTCAGGCCCATACTGTAAGTATCATGCACAGTTTGTGCAGAGCATGAGAGAAAGTGAATATGGATATGTTGTTAAATAAAGAAAGATGCCACAATCAAGAGCCAAAAATGCATAATAATTACAAACTGAATTTACTGCCAGACATAAGTCAATAATTATTAATGTTAAGTGTCAGCTTTCAATACAACATGAAATTTGCCATGAGAGTCTACATATACTTTAATCAACTTATAGTTTATAACCAACAAAGTGTTTCACTTGACTGAAAGCGCAACTTAATAATTCTTCAGAAACTAATAAGCTTACTTCAGTTGTCATTCTGTCTACTATATTTTCATTAGTACATTAGCATCCACATAAAACTACAGGACTTAAAATGTACTCAATGTCCTAACTGAAACCAAAAAATTCATCCAACCAACAGATTTTAGAATTTTTCAAAGTAAATTTAGAGAAGTTTTGAAAAGTAAGCCAAAATCTTGCAACTCAATTCTTACAATTCTATTATCAAGATGGCTTATTTCATATTCTATTCAGGAAACACCCTCTTTAAACATCTGTGGCAGCTTGTTGCTTTTTTTTTTTTTTTTTTGCTGTGAGGCATGATTCATCAAAAATTTGTGTCTTAGATATCTTCAATCCAGTGAGTGTTACTTATAACTACAATAATGTTCACATCTTTATTTGTAAAGATATAAAACTAAAATTAATTTGCTCCTAAAACATTTTTCAAGTAACATGGTGATCATACATAAGCTGATGAAGAGCCCAGTTGAAATGTTTTAAAAATTAAATTAACTTATCTACTGCATTTAATATTTTTCAACAACCTTTTAGAATTCAGGTTAACATGTAAGTTGAAAGATGTGTCTAAAATGATTATCTCAAATAGAAAAATGGGAAGGAAAACATCAAGACTGAAATTTATTATGTTTTTTGTTCTTTTTTTCTAAATTTGAGATCATGAACACATTAGCACTTTTTGGTCAAACTGATAATTGCATTTAGCTGTCCATTAGAGATCTTCTCGACAAATGCTGGAGAAAACAGGCCATCTATCAAATGCTTGCACTGACATCAGCCAGAACCCTTCATGAAGCCATTAGGAAAAAATTGATAAAAATTTGATAGATTTATCAATCAGTTCTAGGACACAAATGGCATACAATGTCTAATTATCAGAATACAGTGTATAGTGAATATGAAAGCAATCTTTACAGCAATGAACACTACTTGATAAGCAGTCATGAAAATAAGACCTGAAAAAATTCAGGCCTGTACAAGATTTGAACCCATGACCTCTGCGATACCAGTTCAGTGCTCTGCCAACTGAGCTAACAAGCCAACTGGGAGCTGGTTCCAAAGAAACCCATGAAGTCATGATGAGAAAACAGTGTACAATGTTAGAATCCATTGGGACTCACATACAGCTTAGTTATCTTATGTAAGTTGTGAAGAACTACATGTACTTTCACTTCACTTTTTCAGCTGCTGTTTCAAATCAAAATTTCATTGGTCTCCTGTTATTACTCACTTTTTTCAATTGGTTGCAGTGTATGGTTTGTGGTTGTTTAAAGAAAAAAAGATCTGCTCTTCAACTAGAGCTGTATATCTATGCCTCTCAACAGGAACACCAATGAACACTGTAATGTCAATTCACATTTAAAAATCTCTCAAAATTTTATTCCCAGTTGAGAATGAGATAAAAGGAGAGTGAATACCAATTTAAACATTTAAGTAACCTCTGTCACTATTTTTACACTCAGCTGCATTCACAAGAAGCAACTTACAAAAACTATTAAATATTTCTGGATTTCTAGTTTTGTCAATGGGGAAGGATAAAATGTTCATCACAAGTAGATATTTAACTGGAGACTGGGAATGTTGTTGGTCAGCATCAGTATAAAACAGGTTCTTTTTTCCAAGAACAGTGAATATAGTAAAAAGGTTTGACAGCAGCAATAACAGTGGCTGCAATTCTCTTGATCAGTGAACTTTAAACCAAATATGCCATTAAAAATAGCTGCCTCACAGCTGAAAAACTTAAGTGTAAAATAAGCATTTCTAAAATTAACGTCATTACTTCAGTAAATAATAATTAACAATAA
The DNA here is from genome assembly GCF_964200805.1 of Pocillopora damicornis. Taxonomy (NCBI): domain Eukaryota; kingdom Metazoa; phylum Cnidaria; class Anthozoa; order Scleractinia; family Pocilloporidae; genus Pocillopora; species Pocillopora damicornis. Next base: position 20,756,392 of record NC_142671.1, read on the forward strand.
GATTAAATCACACATAGTCTTAAGTAAGGGAAACTCATGCAGCTTATCACAAGTCAAGCCTTGTTGCCTGCCTTACTGCATGTCCTACTGCATGCCACTATCTACTGTAAGTTAAGGGGCTAGTCTCCCACTATCTCAATTCCTATCAGCCAGTTGTTAGCTGCTGTTTTAATTCAATTGTTATCTGTCTTGTTCAATAAGCTACTTCAATCTGTAAGGTGCACTGCAGTTATTTATTGCTCTGTTACCCTAAGTCAGTTGTCATCTAAGTATATAAATCACAGACCAAGAACAGCCGAACCTGCACCAAATTAAGACTAAAAGCATCACCCTTTTTTATTTCACCATGCTTATATTTATAGTACCAGAGGAATCTTATAAGAATAATAAAAAAAGAAGTCTGAAAACAAAGATTTTTATTGTAATCAATAAACTTATAAAAGGAATAATGCTTGCTGCAAAAGGCATAAAATTCCCTGATAAGTTCTCCCATTATCATAAAATATACCTATTTCTTGGCTTCCACTTAAATTTTTTAAATTAAATTTAAATTTGCTCAAGTTTATCTTGGTAGCCTGATGAATACTACACATTTTCCTTGATATCTCATAGAATTTTCTGTATACTAGAATTTTTTTCCATACAAAACTACAGAAGTGACTGGTTTGCATTCCAGAGAAAGGGATGATAACGTTTTGATCCACAATCAATGCACTTCAGAGCATTCCTTGATTTTTGCAAAGTGAAAATGCATTTGCCACAACTGTCAATAAGATATGTTCAAAGATTTCTTGAACAACAACTACATTGTGTATAGAGAGGTGTTTATGCATTCTCAGTGCACCAAAGCACTCTGTCTTTTTGCTAGATGATTTGTACATCACATGTTTTGTTCCATAAAACCACTTGGACAGTTTCTTTCTGATTAGAGTGGATGGTTTTAGCATCAGGTGCACCACCCATTTCTGCTGCGAAACACTTTGACAGACTGGCTATTAGGTTAAAATTTTAACCCCTTTCATAATATCTCTAACATTTTGTTGTCAACCATTTTTATAGTTCAAGCTATTCCATGGATTGGATTACCTAAGCAGCAGAATAATTTAGTGATCCGTTTGAGCTAAATGACAAAACTTTACCACAGTTTTGCATGCCATTCACTGTCTGTTAGCAAATCATCAGCTTAAACCATTTTCACAGAGAAATGTAAGACTATGATCACCTATATGAATGTGATAAAGTACCAAAAAAATACCTTTTGATTTCATGAGACAAAAATAAACAAAATATCTACAATGCAAGAAGACTGCAATATTTTGTATGGTTTGGCATCTTTTTCCACAAGTAAACAGATCAGGTAGGCAAAGTATACTCCTATATATTACCTTTTCTCTAATTTTTGAGGGTAACCACACATTTGAGAAAGCAGGACAATGACAACTTGGCATAGAAAAATCAGCTGAAAAGTGCCTTAGACATGTGTGAAGTGGAAACAGTACTCTCAAGAAAAGAAAAAAATGATTGTCCACATGGATAAACTAAAAAATGTCTTGAAAAAATAACAGAATATCTGTCCCAAGGACAGCCTGAAAAAATGTCACAAAAAAAATACCATCACATCCTTACTAGTGGAACAATGTTACCCGAAATACTTTAATCCTAACCCCTATTTCACTTGTGTATTTTTGCACTTGGTGTGAAGGTAGTGTAAGTCTCTAATTGTCGAAAAAAAAATCACCAGTGAGTAAAACTCTCTTTAAGTGAGGATAATTATTCATGCTTTTTTTTCTAAATCTACAGAAGACTTTTAAATTTCTACCAAAAATGTACAAGTTTTTTTATGTTGAGGTATAAGTTTGGTTTGTGAATTATTAACTTAAATAGGCCACACCATGACTTGCCATGGCATAAAAAAAACCCTTGCACTTTGTTATTACTAAGCAGTTTTCAGTTTCTTTGAAGAGGAAATTCGTCCACTTCCCCACCCACTTCTCCCCAAAAACAAAAATCGCCCACGTCACACCACCCATGCACCACAGCTTACAGGTGTGAACATCGGAAAATGCTTTGAAAATTCTATAAAAATACATTTTACGTGAAACAGCTCGACCGAAGACAATAATACATCCGTACAGTATAGCTGAGAAAAAATACGTTTCTTTTAGTCAAACGGCGCCACGAGGCGATAAAATCAAACTACGACACAACACACGTCATTGCGGTCTGTACAACGCTACTCACCTCCTTGTTTTATGTGCTTTTAACTTGCTGAAGTGTTATTCTTTCAGTCGATCTTTTTGTGAAAATCAGCCATGTGATTTTGTTCCGTACAGCAAAATGGTTGGAAAAGAAAAATTTCAATCGGTCTGATCAAAGTTAATCACTGACACTGACATCCATTGAAATCGACTTTCTGATACTCCTAAAAGCGCCAGCATTAGCTAGTACCAGCGGAATTGAATTATAAGCATTTTATCCATATAAAACTCCATCAATTGTCTTTACTTCTAAAACTTTTCCTGGGTGGATCAGAGAGAAGTCAACATACAAAAGAATGGGTGTGGTAATCATCATCTTCTCAGCTTTATTTGTCTTGGTTAAAAAAAATAAAAACCGAATTAAGATTCGAACCCTGGTTATACTTACATATTTGACAATTTGCTGGGTCTCAATACTGGACCTGGACTAGGGGACGGGGAACATGGGACAAGAAAGTGACGCAATCGTGGGAAAAAACAAATACGAAACGCAGGGACGCGAAACATGGAACGTGAAAATTTAAGGATTGGAGATTTAGAATACAGAAGTGAGCACAGAATTGACCTAGTCAAAAGAAAAACAATACATCTGTATTTACTATTTTTTTACTCATGAATTTCGGTATTAATGAATTAGTTAATTCGAGCACCTCTTTTTCGTTTGTGACACATATATACGATCATTTTAGAGTTTCGTTTTTCTATAAGTACAAGGGAAGTTCACACGAGAGTGCACAAGGTTAAACGTTGAACTTTGCCACAAGAACCATTTCTGTTTGTTAAAACAATGGACCATCACAGCTCACTTCAACGGAGAGTCGGATTTAGACCTACCCACCTCAATACTTTCCTCCAAGGATCCGGTTTTATCAAAAAGTAACGAATATCATCCGAATACACCACCACTACCATGAAAGTTGCTGAAAGAGGTTCGGCGAAACTTATTTGCTTACAGCTTAATTAAAGCTTCACACCCCAACACCAGTGTGAATTTTCTCCGTTCTGTTCTCTATACTTTTCCTAAGTTGCTGAAAGGAGAATTTGTTGAACAATCAAGAGCTTCTTCAGTTGGTGATCATTTCCTTTATTATATTCTCGTGACCTTAATGTTCAACTCAACGTGGTAATGGAAGGAGATCTTAGATGCTAGTCTCTCTTAGGACTCAAGGGGTTATTGAGATCCTTTGTCTTGCTTTAGAAAAACAAAAATAATCAATAAACGGAATTAATTATTCTTGCTCGTATGTCACTCATCCTATTCCGGCCACGCCCCTTTCTCTTTCTTCTTGGGCAGGAGTAGCGAATGTATAGGAGTGGTCTGGGGACGTAACAGTGGTTTTAACCCTTGGTTATTTCGAACTTTTTCGGGAAACAATAAAATTAAAGCGAAATTTTTAAGGAAAAATGGAAATGAGAATCGTAAGTAACTCACATGAGAACAGCACCTTAAAAGCTGATGAACATCACATCATGGCTAATAGTTTAATGACACACTTCGTTAGATTCCACTTAATCTTGTACAAGTGCATCGACAGCGGTTTCACAGATTGAAGAGGAAAAAATTTGGTCAATAGATGTACCGAAATACTTTAATAATACAGTCACTGTAGGCACTGTTCTGTATATAAGAGCATGATACTGTTGTGTACTGTACGTGGAATAACTATTGTGCTCGAAGTTCTTCTTTTAAAATATCAATTCACAAACAAATAAATGAACGGATAAGCTAGAGAGAAAAAAAGAACCACGACAGCCGCAGTCGGATTGCCTTATTATTTCATAGTATAATTTATTGACAGTTGACTATCATAAAACTCAAACTTGCGTATAATAAATAATCAACGGCAAATCTTTAAAATGGTCATTTCTTCCGCACTATTAAGGCAATTTGGAATTTTCAAGAGAAAAGAAAACAAGAGAAATAGCACAAAACGAGAACTTGCCGAAACACCACTTTGCACCAGAGACACGAACATGCGAAACTTCAGTGAGAAGTTTCCCCGAAACAAAAACCTCCTCGCAGAACTATTAACTCCCTCACTTTCAAAGAGTACAGTTCATTTATGAAACGCCTCCACTCCTTGCGTTCATCAGAGTAAAAATATTATATTCAGTAAAATGGAAAACTCAAGGGCCAAAGTTCGAATGCATAAAAATGTAGTCTCACATTGATCTTTTTGCGTAGAGTAAATAAATTTTAAAAAATGTTTTTCCCTCGTGGTTTGAGTTTTCTCTATAGCCTTTCTTTTTTATCTAATAAGTTCCTATAAGAATAATTCATTTGTTTTGTCGTTGGACAAAAACGAAAAAAGACGAGTTTGTCGTCACAAATTATTTCCCCAGAAAATGTCATGTCACTTAGGAACATCTTTGACTTCTATTGCGAGCTCCAGCGACTCCAAAGAGTGGCACCGCCAGCATAATCACTACTGCTACAGCCTCGAAGCAACCTTAAGAAACTCAAGGACTAAACGGTATATTAAATCAGGGCCGCCTTTGATTCAACATACTCCACTGCTTTAGTCTTGACATTTTCTATACTGAGTGCGTCACCGTACTGCCGCTCAAAGTCCAGATACCGCTTGAAAAAGAGCTTCATCTTTTTCGAGGACAGATTGATGTGGATAACTCTTTCAAAAATTTGCCTAAAACAATAAAAATAAATAAATAAATAAATAGATACAACGAAATAAAAGAAAAAGGAGGTTGTACAGTTTTAAAACTCCGTAAAACCGTCATTCAAGAGCGCATTTTAGAGTGTATTTACCTTTCCCAAAATAGTGAAAGAAATTAAAATATCATAACACTTAATATTTTTTTAAATAAAAAATTACACAATGTTGCTGGAACAACAAAATGAAAAGTTAAATGACCCTTTGCTAAATTACCAAGTAAAGCCTTGATACTCATCTGGGTGCTGATATAAATTTTCTGTTTGGTCAACCCTTGAATTACCATGACTGACCAAGAGAGAATTCCTCCTTACAATATTAAGCGGACAAGTAATGAGAAGAAAGAAAATATCGATTTGGGAACTATCAGTTGATCCAATACCAAATTCTCCGAACCAGAATCATAAAAATTGTCTCGAGTCAGTAAGGAGAATCACTAATGTGATCTTCGGAGTGAAAGGGTTGAACGATGAGTGGTTTTCATTTTAAGCCGCAACTCTTAAGTTGTCCCAAGGTAATCTCTGCAGCACAACTACAAATTTTGTTTATCATAAAATGTGAGAACCGAGGTTCTTTTTCGTACCTAACAGGTTCAATGTCTCCTTGTTTGATCATCATATCCAGATACACAGACCACAGGTCGCTCCTTTTTGGATAGTTGGTCAGAATGCTCTCGAACATTGTCTGCCCTCGCTGTGGCTCACCATATTTGAATTCATGCAGGGCGAATTGGACTATAGTTTCGATATCTGCAATAAAAAGACCACAACAGAGTAATGAAGAAGCAACAATGCTACAAACAAAAAAGAGCAGTCGAGTGATAAATCTATCACATTGCTTTCACCTAGAGCGATGGTTTTACAAAATCATCTTTGTTTCCATAATTCTATTCAACCTTGGGTGGTTATTTTGTGGCTTTGGTAATCAGGTTTAGGTCTGGTCCTATAGTCAGCATTTTACAACTTTTAAAATCCGCATTCCGCCAATAAATGACAATTTACATCAAAGCATCATAGCTATCCTGAGTCACACAAGCATAACATATTAAGTACCTTATTTAAGTCGAACCTCACTACAAAGGCCACCTTGACGACAGAGAAAAGTTTCCATTGTACAAAGCTGGCCTTTAGAGGGAGGCAGAGGTGTAACAGGACACATGGAATTTTCAAAGCTAACCACTTTTTTTTCGCCTTTTAAAACGGAATCCTTGATAAATGCTTTAATAAACTGTTGTCTCTATGTAGTTTTTATCTACCTCACCGTTTTTGTATTTTTTTTAGTCTCCTTTGATTTGAAGGCAGATTCGCACTTCCAAAATTATGACTCAAAACATTGCGCAACTACTTTAGGTGCTCTACTGTAGAACTTTAGATCAAGCTAACTCATTCTATGACGAAAGATGCAACATACTTCCTCCCCTCGTCTACCAATCCAAAACATCTTTAAACCACACTTGACTTACGTTTCCTCTTCGGCAGACTTTTTAGACTTCGTTGCAACAATTTCCTGCCCAAGTCAAGCTTTCCTTGCTTCATATAGAACAAACTGAAGCCGATCCACACCTTTTTACTTTGACTGAACCGCTTCACCATCGTATGGTACAACTGCTCGGCCAACTATAAGAGAAATATCACTGGGATTGTAGCAAAAATGCGATACTGAGATACAACCGTGTCTAATGCATGCTACTATCAAATATCATTTCAACGATTACTACTTAGTAAAAACTTTAGTTGTTTTGAAGTTGTTGTTGTTATCGCTTATTATTATGACCATGCGCTGTTACATGCTTCGTTCCCAGTCTTACCTCCGTTTTATCCGTTCTTGAGTAGATACCAATAAGTTGAAAGAACACTTTCTTGGGCTCATTTTGTTGTAGGGCTCGCTCAAACACCTTAACTAAGGACTCCTGCGTGCCGTAAAGGTTTTCTAAGTTCATTAGGGCCACCCACACGTTTAGTTTCTCTTGCTCTTCCCTAAAAGTGAACCAAACGAAAGCGAAGTTTAAACGCACAAGTTTTTTTTTAGCCTTGGGCCATTTTTACGCCGTGCAAAATTACGCTCAACTTCTTGTGGACTACAGAGATGTTACCGCGGTAAAATGGCGACACGTAAACGCAAACAGAGGTAGAGAGAGAAGTATGGAAAAGACAAACGAGATCGAAGACCGCACTCGCGAAAAAAGGCGTAAGTAGAGCCTGGAGAATTTGGTTTCCTATTAAGATAACACTCTTCAGCCGATACCTTGATCCATTCTTATTACATCTTGTCAGGATAATCTTCTGATATAGTAAGAACAAGTTACAGGTTTATCTCCTCAGGGAATCAAAATAGGTTAATTTGATTGTCTGCACCGAACGTAAGAGACTCTAGAGACTAGGTGGCCTCACTGAGATGTATTTTTCGTTTAAATTGCGCAGTGCCTCATGGTATTGATGTACTACCTGAATGATATAGTTTTCAATGCTCTCTCGGCCACCGTTCGTGCCTTATCGATGTCTGTGGTATGAAGGTGATACGCCATGTACTGCAACCACACTACTGAGTTGTTAGGCGATGATAACACAGCGCGATCGAAGTCCTCGGCAGTCTCTGGCATGCGATCCTGATCTAAAAGCGATTGTTCCGTCTGCGAAAAATAAGAGAAAAAGTGAAAGATTTAACAAGATATACTGCATAGGAAAGAGAAATTTAGATTGAGTGTTGGGAAACTAACCGCCCCATAGTCAGATTGCTCCTTTTTGGATCGCTATAACGAAAGTCAGATCACTCCATCAAAAAGTTCAAAAGTCAGCGACGTACAATCAGATGGATTTCTTTGGCTTCGTAAAACGAGGTCACTTGTTTGGAGCGAAGTAGCTTCTCCTTCGAGCGATGTAACCTTTTCGATGGAAAGATCTGACTCTCACAGAAATGATTTAACAACTGGCGATCTAACTATGGGGCAAAAGTAACCGTAAACTAAAACCAAACTGATCACCACAACATGTCCTCAACAAAAAGGTCAACATAACAAGAACGTAATGAGAGCTCAAAGCAGAGATCTAAATGTGAACAAGCACTCGAGTACTGTTCCAGCTCATCAACATAACAAATCCATACACAAGCTCATTTAAGAGATTCAGCTGTACTGGTGTGTACTTGATGATGAGACTTTACTTACAGTCTTCTCTTATTTCCATCACTTTACAAAAAGTACTCAGTCGCAATTTGCTAAAGTGACAGAATTACCTTGTATAAGAACTCCTCTTCGGCTTTCTTTGCTGCCCTCTTCTGTCTTTTACTCTTCTTACGAGCAACCTGAAGGCGCGAAAATATAGGAAGAATTACCTCACTGTTGAGTAAAGTCTGATCAAAGGCGAAAGTACTTGCTGTCAGTGAACTTTTGATCAATAAGCTATTCACAAACGGTAAAGTTACGCAACAGTTGAACGGTAGAGATGGGGGATTCACTTTCACCTTACGCTCGATGTACCTCAACTTGAAATGTGAAAATAAAAGCCTCTCAATGTAACACCATCTTTTTCCTTCACGTTCGTTTGATTGTAGTCGGTATACATTTAAGACTGTTTTACGGTTGAGCGTTCGTTTGATGTCACTATCATAGTGCGCATTGAATACTGTTCCAGTTTGTAACAAAGGGTAATATTGAGAGAAGACAATCATCAGACAAACCTCCCCTCTACATGGCAATAACGACTGAAAATCAAGATGGGTCTCTTTAAAACACATCATGGTACCATGCTGTGTACACTCTCAGTCTCCTCAGTACTCAGTAGGGCTTAATTATGCAGGACTTCAGAGTAATTGTACCAACGGTAAAAAGTGGATGGGGTGCGCGTCAGAATCCCAAACTTGGTAAAGTCGGTTTACTAGCTAAGGCGAAAGGGATGAGGGTCTCTGATTAAATAAACATTAGCACTTAACTATATTTTAGCTAACGTTAGCATCACTGATTAAGCATACAAATATGTTGGGAGCGCAAATTTTTCATGAAGCTAACGCAGGAAAGCAAGCTTCGTGCTGTGAAGAAAATACACTGGAAGAATCTAGCCTACTTGGGTCAATTACCAACCAAAAACTTTAAATCAAAGATCATTGTAGCATTTTAAGGAAAGTTGATCGCTCAACACACCTGTCCGCTGCCTTCAGTTTCACTCTCGCTGCTCTCATCATCGTCGTTATTATCCTCGTGTTGTCTCTTTTGTGTCCTTTCTCTATAATTTCCGTCCTCGCTCCAGTCAAATCCGCTTGAAATCTGCAAAAGAAACAAACATTATTTCAAAACAACACTCAATATGCGACCAACACCGCTAAGATTGGTTTCAGAGTGGTTATTATCAAGAGATGGGATTAATTTTTGTTAACCACTCAAAACATTCAAAACAAAAAGAAGAGATCTTATTTGTTTAAAGAACATCACAGGAAACAATTTAAGCACAGATTAAAAAAAAAGAAAAAAAACGAATACCTCCAATCTTGGTACTCCATTTGATTTGTGCGAATTTGCGTCGTCAGCCTTGAATATCAAAATAAAGGGAAACATTTTGATCATGAAATATCATTCCAACAAGAATACAGTAAACCCAGCGGTCAAGCGTTGGGCATGCGCAAAGAGATCAAATCTTCCGACCACGCGCCAATATCCCGCGCAAATTTTTACTAGCTAAAGCCACTAATGACTGAAGAGTAGATGGGAAACTCTGCTTCAAATGCATCGAAGCTTTTAACCTGTTTACATGTTAGTGTGGCTGATTCGTCAAAATCCCGTTAAGACTTTGTATATTGTCTGACCTCTTCATCTGAAATGTTTCCAGATGTCTCGTCTTCTTCTTCGCTTTCACTTTCAGGGCTGTCCTCGTGATCGGAATCTGTGGAAGGCAAATCATAAAGAAACAAGGCGCTTTTCGATCGAGTGGCGTAACATCTTAACCATAATATACCCTCGCTAATAATCGGCCTTCCTCTCTGATACTTAAGAGAACATTGTTTCTAAAAATAGGCCCCTCTCTCTAGCATGTCTCGTGTCTGGTAGCTGGACGTCCTGTAAATTAATAGCTCGTGGGTTCTTTAGAGTGTTTGTGCTACTACAGTGCCTCTCTAAATTATTCGGATTTGGCTTTAACCGCCCTTTATTTACCTGCTTTGAGTTTCTTTAAAATAACTTCTGCTTCATCATCTGATCCGTCCTTTGTTTTATTCTCTTTTTCCTTCTTTCTCTTCCTTTTCTGTTCTTTCTTCTCTTTGTCTCGTTTCTCTTTTTCATCTAAACGCGTTGGTTTTGGTGCTGGGTCGGGTCCACCGACATCTCTCCCTTTCAAAGACAACTCCAGGTATCCTTTGATCAGGTCAATACTACGTCACAAAAAAATTTGTATGAAAATTACTTTTCATTTTTATGCAAACTACAACTCATTTTCCCTACAAAAGTTTAGCATTTACCCACAGAAATGCTTTCCTTTGTTAACCCTTTACACCCCAACATCAGTATGCATATTCTTCATACTGTTCTCCATACATTTCCAATGAGGCTGACAAGGAGAATTTGTTCAACAATCAAGAGCTGCTTGACTTGGTGATCATCTCCTCTAGTCTCATGTCTGTCATGTTTGATTCAGGGGTGATATTGTAAGGAGAAATTAGACGCCAGTCACTCAAAGGATTAATACATGTAATTGTTAGCTTCTTATTCGATAGTGTCACACCACGCATCGCCAAGTTTAAACTTTGCACAAGGCTAACGATCCAGGGATTCACTCTGTTCGTGACGCATCAGATAAAACTGCTTCCCTGTTCAACACTTAAGCTTGACTTCCTTTTAATTTCTCCTTTAAACCCTATACATGCACTCTATGTTCAGCATGTATATTCTCCATACTGTTCTCTATACATTGCCCAAGGTGCTGACAAGGAGAATTTGTTGAACAATCAAGAGCTTCTTTAGTTAGTAATCATTTATTCTATTCTCGCGACCTTAATGTTTGATTCAAGGGTGATAATAATAATAATAATAATAATAATAATAATAATAATAATAATAATAATAATAATGGTTTATTAACAGATCCACCTGGTGGCTCTTCCCTGTTAAAATACATCAATTACAATTAAAGTAAAAAAAATCAAATTAAGTTACTTCACAAATTACGCAATATGCAATTAAAAGTAGAAGTAGGATTAACAGAATAGAAATTACAGTAAAACTAACTAATCACTCTACTCTATTGCATAAAAAATTCCTTGAAAGTCTTAAAAAGGTTCTATAATCTTTACAGTTTCTAATAGATTCTGGTCAATTGTTAAATAGCTTCGACGCGTTATAAAGGAGATAAAGGGAAAAAAGATGCTAGTCACTTTTAGGTGTTTAAGGGTTAAGCGACATCGCTGACCTAAAAGCTTTGGTCACGAGAAAAAAGGAAATGATAGCCACCTCAGCTAAGCAGCTTTTGATTGTTAATCAAATTCTCATCGTCAGCGCCATAGGAAATGAATAGTAATAATATAAATGAATGGTGATGTCGTGTAGAGGGTTATTCAAGACGCCCAAAAATCATACCCTGTTTGGCGACACGTGAATCATGAGGTTAACAGAGCGATAGCCGTCCTCAGTTGGTTTTTCAGCGTGTAACCGTATCACCGTATGTACATACCTTTTCAAACAAATTACCTTAAAACTTTGCCTTTAACTAACTTTCCCATGGGGAATAAAGGCTTCCAGTTCTTCACGAAATACTGCGATAAGTTCTTTATTTGTACCCTGCCAACAATGTGATGGGCCAGACTGCAAAAGAAATTTAATGACCGGTTACACTTTCATTCTCAGTATGAAGAATGTTTTGTAAATCACTAAAATCTCTTAACATCTTTTCATTTCCAACTTCCCTTTTTGCAGCAGCCAGATATGTAGTTTTCGAGTCTTTTCCATCCAGATTTAATAACTTGAACTATTTCATTAGTATCTCGCACAATGTTAGCATTCTCTTTCAAACGATTGTTACATTAGCATCTTGGGGACTAATAGAATTCTCTTTCGATCGATTATTTCGTCAGTATCTTGGGCACTATAACATTCTCTTTTGATAAATTATTTCGTTAGTATTTCATGCATTAACGTATTTATTCGATTGAACGCCGCGGCGAAACATGTCTTAGTGCTTGTCTAAAAAATAATTTTATATCGTTTTCAATTTGACAATGTGCATGTTAATACTACTGCAATACATGGAGTGAATAAAGTGAATAAAGCTCTTATGTCGGATATGCTTTCTCGACATCAGAACTGGTTCATTCAAAAGGACTTGTGTCTAGTTCACTCAAAATTTCCAACTGCGATCGAAGCATCGATCGCTGTGTGCTATTCGAGGGCGGCGTTTATTAATATTTCTGCGCTAAAATGCGGCGTTTAATCGAATAAATACGGTATTAAAACTCTCATTTGATCGATCATCAAGTTATTATCTAGAGCACTATAAACCGTCTTTTGATCGATTGCTTCAAAAGTGTCTCGCACTCCTTGGATCAATCGTTTTGGTAGAACCTCATGCACTCAGGTAGTTAACATTCTCTTTGAATCGATGTTTCATTTGTTTGCCGAATTCCTTTTTGATCGATTCTGTCACTTGTGTCTTGCACAAGTGACAAAATCGTTTTAGAATCAGTTATTCTGTAACTATCTCGAGCACCATTAGATGCTCTCTTGATCGATTGTTACGCTAGTATCTCGCGCACCATTAGAATTCTTTTTTGATCGATTATTACGCTAGTATCTTGCGCACCATTAGAATTCTTTTTTTGTCGATTGTTAATCTAGTATTTCGCGCACTATTAGAATTTTCCATTGATTGATTTATACGCTAGCATCTCGCGCACCATTAGAATTCTTTCTTGATCGATTGTTACGCTGTTATCTCGCGCACCATTAGAATTCTTTTTTTGTCGATTGTTAATCTAGTATTTTGCGCACCATTAGAATTCTCCATTGATCGGTTTTTACGCTAGCATCTCGCGCACCATTAGAATTCTTTTTTGATCGATTGTTAATCTAGTATCTCGCGCACCATTAGAATTTTTTTTAATTAATTGTTAATCTAGTATCTTGCGCACCATTAGAATTTTTTAATTTACTGTTAATCTAGTATCTCGCGCACCATTAGAATTCTTTTTTCTGTCGATTGTTAATCTAGTATTTCGCGCACCATTAGAATTCTCTATTGATCGATTATTACGCTAGTATCTCGCGCACCATTAGAGTTCTTTTTTGATCGATTATTACGCTAGTATCTCGCGCAACATTAGAATTATTTTTTTGTCGATTGTTAATCTAGCATCTCGCGCACCATTAGAATTATTTTTTTGTCGATTGTGAATCTAGTATCTCGTGCACCATTAGAATTCTTTTTTTGTGTCGATTGTGAATCTAGTATCTCGCACACCATTAGAATTCTCCATTGATGGATTTTTACACTAGCATCTCGCACACCATTAAAATTCTTTTTTGATCGATTACGCTAGTATCTCGCGCACCATTAGAATTCTTTTTTTGATCGATTGTTTATCTAGTATCTCGCACACTATTAGAATTATCTTTCGTCGATTGTTAATCTAGTATCTCGCGCACCATTAGAATTCTTTTTTGATCGATTGTTACGCTAGTACCTTGCGTACTATTAAGATTTTCTTTGATGGATTGTTAAGCCTCGTTTAAACGGTTACGATAGTGGATGATACTTTCAACCATCACGCGCGTTTGAACAGGAACTAGTACTATCATACACTGTCATCGACTATCATTGGATATCATCAACTACCATGTAGTTTGGACATGTCCAAATTCCACAAGATAGTTGATGATAGTTTTTGCCGTTTGAACGAGCGGTTAATAGTGAATGATAGTTTTTCGGTCATCAGTATTTCCAAAAACAGGCTCAAACCGAAACGGCAAACGGTAAAATGACTAAAATAGCCGTCAAAATTTCGCGTAATGTCTTGTAATTCATTCTAATCATCTCCTGGTAGGCTTCAGTATCTTCAACTCGAAACTTGCCGACGAAATGCCACCGACCTCAGCGCGCGCAATACTTGTTTACAATTACGCGATCTCATTGCGTGATTTTGTCAACTATCATAAACTGTTTGAACGCGAACATGATAGTCAGTGATAGTGAATGATAGCTGAAACTATCATCGATTGTAATCTACTATTATGACCATTCGAACGGGGCTTTACACGAGTATTTAGCGCACGGTTTGGATCGTCTTCTGATCGATTTGTACGCTAGTATCTCGCGCATTATTAGAATTCTCTCTCGTTCGATTATTACACTAGTATCTCGTGCACGATTAGCATTCTCTCCAGAGCCCAGTTGTGTAAAGGGCGGATAACACTATCCAACGGATAAATCGCTATCCAGCAGATAAGTAATAGCAAAACGTATAGCGTTATTCACCGGATAGAGATTTATCCGGTGAATAGCGATATCCGATCTTCGAACAAACGGGGCCAGATCGATTGTTATGCTAGTATCTCGCGCACAATTAGAATTCTCTTTTGATGATTGTTGTTAGAATCTCGTGCACCATTACCATTTTCTCTTCATCGATTGTTACGCTAGTATCTCGCACACTTTTAGAATTCTTTTTGATCGATTTTTACGCTAGTATCTCGTGCATGGATAGGATTCTCTATGGATCGATTATTACGCTAGTATCACGCTCACGATTAAGATTCTCTTTGATCAATTGTTACACAAGTATCTCGCTCACGGTTAAGATTATCTTTTATGGATTGTTACACTGGTATCTTGCGCATAGTTAGGGTTCTCTTTCTCTTCGATTCTCACACCAGTATCTCGTGCACAGTTAGGATTCTCATTTGATCGATTGTTACGCAAGTATCTCGCACACGGTTAGGATTTTCTTCCGATTGATTGTTACGCTAGTAACTCGTGAACTATTACGATTCTCTTTTGATTGATTGTTATGCTAGTATCTTGCACCCTGAAAGGACTCGCTTTCGATCGATTTTTTCGTTAGCAAGAGATATTTTTGTTGGCATCTCGTGCACTATTAGAATTCTCTTCTGTTTGATTGTTACGTTACTATCTCGCGCACTGTTATCATTCTCTACTGATCGATTGTTTCGTTAGTACCTCACACTCTGTTAGAATTCTCTTTTGATCGATTATTACTTTAGAACCTCGCACACATGCAGTGAACATTCTCTTTTGCACTCGGTCCGTACGTCATGACCACGAGCCAAATATTTTCTCGTGCGGCCTTCCCACTCAAGCAATTAGTATATATATGATATATTACCTGACAAAGACACCCACATCAGAACAACTCTTAACAAAGCCCCGGATGATGTCCCCTTCTTTTAGATCACTTATACTGTTGATCTCGCGATCCTCCTCGTTAGTATTTGCAACTGTACAGAGAACCCAGAAAAACAAATCAGATGGAACAAGTCGTATACTTCTTAATTACAGTGTTGTTAGATTATCAATGAAAGATACTTTCGGACATGACAAATTAGGACTAAAAATAGAGCTCTGGAAATACCTTTAATAATGTAAAATTGAAATTCTTCCGACAAATAACGAAAAAAAGGATACACTCAGTAAGAATTCAGTTACCTTCCTCGTTTATTGTTGCCACTGCTTGTGTCCTAGCACCCAATAAGAAAAGAAAAAAAAAAACATAGCTATTCAGTTAAGAGTTCCAGTGGACCTGAATAATTTACCTCTTTTACTTTCGGAGTAAACAATAAGTGAGTTCTCCCCGCAATATCAATACAATGACAGGTAAAAGTAGAAAAGTTAAAGAGGAGAAAGAAAAATACTTACC
Organism: Pocillopora damicornis; assembly: GCF_964200805.1. Classification (NCBI taxonomy): domain Eukaryota; kingdom Metazoa; phylum Cnidaria; class Anthozoa; order Scleractinia; family Pocilloporidae; genus Pocillopora; species Pocillopora damicornis. The sequence continues at coordinate 20,772,167 of NC_142671.1, forward strand.
AGGGGAATTCGTTTGATTAAAAACTAGATTCATAGAGCTCAAGTTATAAGGGGTTACGGGGAAAATATTTCTCTAGACCAGTTTCTATTTATTGCTTTAGCATGAATAGAGTCTCCGAACGATTCCAAACCATTTCATTAGATCGCAGACTCCACAAAACAACACCAAAATGCAACCCTTGGATAGTGACTATATCTATTCAGAGAAACAAATCGGCAGAATATGTTTACTTGTGACAAGACACGTGTTTGTTCTCACCTTGAAGGTCTAAGTGACAGATCAAATTCGTCTTTGCTTTTCGTTGACAGGACAAAACACCTATATATTGAGGCAAGTATTGATCACTGATGTACAGCCTATTTGACTACATTACATATAAATTCTCTCTTCTTGGACGTCCCCATCCCCTACCCCCAGAAAAAAAACGCTTCTTTCCCTCCCCCTCCCCAAAAGATTGCTTGTCCACCTGCATAATAGCGGGTATTTCTTTTACAAAATATCGTTCTTAAGGAACGCAACAAAGGATTGAGAAAAATATCGACCCAACAGAGAGTTAGTGTCAAAAACGTAAACGCTAAGCCAGCTTAACTCCACCGAAGGCATGTGACTTTTTTAGCTTGAAAACCACCAATTTCAAGCGTGTAATGATAGACAAAGGCATTGGCTTACCTAACAAGCTGCATGGTTGTAAAGCTTTCCAAAGGATTTTCCTCATAATTGTCACTGAGGTCTGTGAGACCAACCACACCATATTTGTACATGGGAAGCCGGACGAGGAGTCCTTGGTCGGGAAAAATCTTGGCAACCTGGCCTGTTAACACTTGGGTGACCTCGATTTTAGATCCAGCTTTGACTGAAGAAGTACAATGATTAAGTTTAAACCGTTGAATTTCACCCCTATGATAAATCTGAGTGATGGTTCCTATACTAAGTGACGGGAAAAAAAAGCCAAAGAAAAATTTGGCGGGCTAAAACATTTTCATTGGCAATAATATAGGCACGGCCAAACATGATCGCTATTTGCAAAAGCAAATTGTTGCAGTATTGTAATAGAATATGTGTTTATTGTTCATCGCAGTGTAAGATAGGAGATGAACTTTATTCGTTTGTCTCAAGATGGAGTCACTTTGGATGTTGATCGCTGTTGATGTTGATGCGATCAACATCCAAACTGACTTCATCGTGGTATCAGTATTGTTTTATGGCTCTCGAATGTTCCAAATTCATCAACCAAACCCCGTTGCGCTCCCAGATTCTGGTTTCATCTAACTCGGAGACGACTTATGACTGAAAAGTTCTCACCATTGATTGAAAGGTCCACCAATTTTTTTTCTTCATCCACGCTCAACACCACACATCTGTATCCATCTCCAGGCTTGAAATGAGTTTTAAGGGACTTCAACACCTGAAAGCGTAGCAAATGAATTAACTGGCACAATGACATTTAACAGAAGCTACGGTTATGAAGAGTCAACAAGTAAATCGCTCATAGTTTAGGACAGCGTATTTGCGAGTACCTAGCACTTACCTCCAAGTCAGACGAGGCGTGTAAAAGCGCTACTCTTCCGTTTACAGCTGGACTCAACATCATCCACACGCAATAATCTGTAGCCTATCGATCAACAAAAAGTATCAACAGAAGCAACCTATGAATGTGCCACTATAAAATCATTTCACTCTTTGGACGCGTATCGCAAAACCCAAACCAAAATAATTACAACAGTCTATCAGAGCAGAGGAAAATGTCACATGGAGCCTGTGAGAACTGAAAAGCAAACAAAAAACTATTTAATGCGCGGGAAAGTGCGTGAGACGGGTCGCGATTGGTTTTGGATCTAATTGGTGGAAAAAGTGGTATGTGTTTTTTTTGGACCAATCGTATGGCGAAGTAAGACAAAACCAAAGTAATCCTACATTAATTCTGCATTCAATTGGAATTACTCAAATACGAAGTTCTCAGGATAAACGCGTCCCATCCGCGTGTATCCTGAGTACAGAAGTAATGACTAAAGAGATACAGTAGATACAGCTATCTTCACTGCCTATGATAATTATATTGTCACGTACCGACTTCACATAGCAATTTACTTCTTCCCCAACTTGGTAGTCCACAAGTTTCTTGTCAGCTCCACCCCCTTCAGCATTTCCATTTGAAGCACTCTGCTGATCACTGCTGACTTCTAATAACTCACTATCAAAAGTGGGGGCAGCGACAAGACAAAGATTAATGACGAAACGTAAATTAATCTAAGGTAATGTCCCAAAAAAAAAACTGCAACCTTGTCCGTGTGCTTTAAGCACCAGTCTAACATTCTCTTTACCAGGATCTCTCTTCTCCTACCCGTCAGCAGGGCGAGAGTGAGGGAAACAAGCTCTCTCTCTCTCTCCTTTCCTCCGAGGGCGGAAGAAAGAGAAAAACTGGAAACGAATATAAGCTGATTTGTTCTCGGTTTCCCCGATTTCAATTGCATGGCGGCGCTTGCTTGGCTCTCTGACCAGTGAGCATGAAATTCAAGTCATCATGTATTATATATCATATATCGATCGACTAACTCTTTTCCAAAAATGGGGTTTTCGCATTTTTAAAACGAAGCATGAGGCCACGTTTAAGAAAATCGTAAATTCTAAAACAGCAAGACTAAATAACATCTACTTATTTAATGTAAAAAAAAAAACATTTTACATAGAGAACGACCACAAAATATTCAGTACACTATGCTAGGTTACCTGGGTTTCATTGTCAGCTCGGCTACAGATTTAGTGAAATTGGTGTGCGTTACTGGTAAGTACCTAAAACAATAAATAATATTGCGTAAAATGAATATCCAGTACCAAAACCTACATAGAATCTTTTCAAAGATTGACGCCCTCAATTTGAAAGACATAAAATTATTTCTTCAACCAAAATTTTGCCACGCACAGGATTGAAACAGGCAGACCGTTTATCATAAACCACTGACGTATGGATCAGTTTTCAATTGACAATGAGGGTCCAAAATAAACTGGTATTGCATTGGTTTCGCAGCGGTACGCTCTTTGATTGGTCTGAGAAACGCACGCTGCTTTCTCAACCAATCAGATACAAACGCACTTTCCCATCCAATCTAACGAAAAGTTTCAACCAACCGTAACTTGTAACCATAAACGTGGTTAGCCACGTTTTCCTGAAAGCGTTTTCTTGAAAGCTGTTTACTCAATTCGAGTTTTCATTGATTCTTCCTGATATTTTCCTTCGTTCTGGTTACCCTTGGCGATTAATTTGCTTTTGGTTAAAAGACACTCGTTTAAAAAGCGCTCTATCATTCAATTATGAGACCTCTTGACAGAAAGCTTTACATTACTGTTTTATCACCAGTCAACACCTTCCAGAAAAAAAAAATTTGGATGTTTGACAAAGCCCGAAAAACTGACATCATATCAAAGATCATAAACTAAGAATTTACTTGTGCGTCTTCACGTCGCGAAATCCAAGAATCTTGACTTGAATTTTATCCCCATTGTGGAAGCCCTTCAGTGGTGACTCTCCCTTTAAAGTAAACATACAGTAATTAATTAACCCTTTACACCCCAACATCAGTATGCACATTCTCCATACTGCTCTTTACACATTTCCTAAGGTGCTGACAAGGAGAATTTGTTTAACAATCAAGAGCTTCTTTAGTTGGTGATCATTTCCTTTATTCTCATGACCTTAATGTGTGATTAAGGGGTGATATTGTGAGGAGAAATTATATGCTTGTCACTCTAAGGTGTTAAAGGGTTAAACCTTAACACCTCAACACCAATTTGTAAATTATTCAATGTATTGTAAGGCAAGTTAAACTATTTCAAAACGTCAATTGCTGAAAAACACCAATACGTTTTCTTACCTGTACAACCTCATCCCAAATTTTTGTGACATGCACTCTTCCATGAAATTTCCCATTACACAAATTCACATTCATTTGAAGGTCCTTAACTGACTTCACCCTAAAATAAGATAACAGTTTACTACGGGTTTAAATGACAGCCGAAAAATCGTTACCGTACTTTGGCGACGCATTGAGAAAATCGCCCAACAATGAGTCTACCAACAAAGAAGTAAGTTTTCATCTTTCATACATGTCCTTCCTTTTCAGCAAAGTCCTTCGCGCGAATTAAAAAATTTTTGTAGACGTGAGCGCGATGCGTAAAACTTGGTGCACCCCGCTCCCTGAGGTCTGCGCTCCGCCCTAACATCAATTTTTTTTTTTCGATGAAGTTTTTTGATTCACGCGACTGACTGTGCCGAAAAGGAGGGACTGCGCGTAGTTTAGTGTTTGCATTCCTTAGCTGACCGACCGACCGACTAAAGAGATAAGACGTGAATAATATGCGAAACACCGTATTTCTTAACTAATTAAGGACAAATTTACGCTTCTCATAAAAAAGTAACATATCATCACTCACTGCGCTGTGGCAATGGCACCAGGCACGACATTTTCCTTTCCAATTTGTTTTTCTTGAAGGATCACTAAAGGTAGAAGGCTGTCGTTCGCTTTGACTGGTCTAAGCGGAAACAAGTTAACAAACAATCAAACAACGTTATATTTTAATAGTTGTGTCTAAATTTTATTTTACTTGTGAAGGCTTCAACTGACTTAAATAGCACTTCTGAAAACTGGACAGTGCATCTTATACGCTGCCTGTGCGCCGCGAAAAACTTGAGGCATCCAACAAGGGCACTTGGTGTAAACCTGCTCGCAGGTTAGAATTTTCACATTTTATAAAACAGGAAGATAAGGTATTGTGACACTTGTTAGAATTTCTAATCATTGCAATTTCCAGTTTCGAATATTTTTTTTTTGGTCCGGATTTTGGCAAAGTGTCACATCGGGTGACCTCTTAATGGTCATGTATAATTTTATTCCCCTGGACTTATTTCATGAATTTTCAGCCGACGCCTCTGTAAGGAAAAAAGGCACATCCAACTAATAAATGCACTGCTGCCCATTGAAATCAGTTTTGAAAAACTTAAAACTAAGCGGAAGAAAACTGGCATATCATGATCAAAGTAAAAAAGGACACAAACCTGAGGTAAAGTTTAGGTCCCGGTTGTTCAAGGGGCTGATAACAATATCAACTGGATAAATATTTATCCGGTAGACAGCGCAGTACGTTTCGTCAACACTTATCCGCTGGATACCGTTATCCGCCCCATGAACAACTGGGCCTAGATCACGTCACTTTACAGAGAGAAATAACTGTGGTAGAGCGCGCCCTATCCCTTACCTTTGTACTATTGAAGAATATTCTTGTCCCACAGCAAATCGCTTTGATGTATCTCTGATGTCGTTCAAATGCTACAACGCAAAAATTCAAACAAAACTATGATTAAACTTAAGCCTTCTTTTAACTCTTTAACCACTGAGAGTCACTAGCATCACCTCGTTAAGGTCGTGAGAATAACGATGGAAAGGACAACCAATAGAAGAAGCTCTAGATTGTTAAACAAATTCTCCTTGTCAGCATCTAAGGAAATGTATGGAGAACAGTATGGAGAATTTGCATATTGATGTTTGGGTGTAAAGGTTTAATCCGTCACTTAAATGCATAACACCGTAACCTACCCAGTTTTCACAAGGTCAAATATATTTATGAACTTGCCTTTGTTTTACGAAACAAGGGGGGAGCAAGTTTATCAAAAGTCCCGCGAGTTACATATTCATGAAAAGCTGTTTTTTTTATCCTAACATCTTTTTCTATTTTTCCTGCCGTTTCACATACAAGAAAGAGATAGTAATACTTTGGGAATTCAGACCACATATACGATTAGAAACGAAACAAAGTGGACTGGTGGTTGGGCTGAGACCCGCACAAATATTCCTCAGCTTTAGAGAATGAAATATGGCCTGGGGACTGTAAAGTTAACGAGACTTTCAACAAACGAGCCACAAGAAAAGAAATCACTTTGAACTGGTTCTGGGTAGAACGACAAATAATCTAGCCTCACCATTTTAGTAGGTGCATACGCCAGCTGGTAATTGTGTTGAGGAATCGTCACCACAATGTAGTTCTCCTTGATTAGTTGAACACAAGCCTTTAAAATGCGTCCATGTTTCAGCTACAAAAAACACAAAAGCCCAACATGCTGGTGTCTTTCCCAACCAAAATAAATTTTTAAATCCTCCAAGAGACAATTGCTTAGAGCATTAAATAAACAAAGTTAGAAGAAAGCTTTACGAAATGGCATCTTAATAAGAGATTTTTCCAACTCTCAAGATCTGATCAGCAATCCTCCCTTCGTGCTGCTATAAATTTTCCTCGAAAACGGTTACGAGAATTTGGCATAAAAAGTGCATTTTGACTGAGTTCTCTCAAACCAAAACTAAGCTAATCACAACAGCCAATCAGACCTACGGATGATATTACAGGCAGCCCGAGAGGAGTTAGAACACGCAAACTGCTTCGAGCGCGGAAAAAGCGATTGACCGAGTCGCGATTGATTGATTGGTTGAGAAGAAAAGGCGGGTGACGTGAAGCATTATCTTCATGGTGCTGCAAACCAGTCACCTCGTAGAATATGTGAAGTTTACCCTTTTTTGTTTTTCTTTCTGAGTCTCCACGGCCTTCCTTTCAGCTACTAGTTCTGGATTTAATGAGACAATCACACATTTCTTATCGAAATCCCAGTCCAAAACACAGCCGAACACAACTTCGCCTGGCTCACAGCTTACTCCTTAAAAGAACAAACAAAAACATTTGGGTGTGAAAAATACTCTACAAAGTCATGTAATATATCTTTTTCAGCTTTACAACTTGAGAGGCAAACGATATTGCTTAACTTTGAGAATTTTTCTATATAAATGCTCCACAAGTTTCAAAAGGAATTGTGACACGATTATGTAAAGAGGACTTCCTCGTCAAACTGTCTGCCTGCGTGGCAAGTGGTTTTGAAAGTGTTTTCATCCAAAATTAAGGTTGCAAAGCAGTAAATGAAGCAGAAGGACGTGCGGGTAGAGAGGTAAATTTTCTACGTCCTATTTCTCTCGCGGATTTTCCAAAAACTATCAGCTACACAGTCTCTCCGAATGTATACGTGAAATATGATAATACTCAGCAACAAAATTCCTAGTTAATATACCTTTGGCAAGCTGGTGGGGAGTAAAACCCTGAACGCCGTTGGCAAGCTGTAAAAGGATGCCTCGGAATTTCACACTAAGAACCTGAACACAGAAATAACGCAGAAGTATAAACTTTATCACAATATTACCTGGAGTGCCTAGTAACTCAATTTCATAATTGAAAGTATGCAACCCAATTGAAGCTCTTTATAAACATTTCTTGACTGGGGCTGGAAAAATGGTATTTTCAACGAGGAAAATGATATTCCGAAGTTTATAAAATACATGCAAAACTTTCAGCATCCTCGTCGGCTGTTAAGTACGTCAATAAATGTCAAAAAAGTGCGTAAAATTGAAAATGAGCGCAGAAATGTCACATTGAATGAACATTTAAAAAATACGAATTCGAGCTCGAGGAAGTTTCAGGTCGTTGAAAAATGTATGAGTGCTTATTTGTTCCGAAATGATCTCGAATCATTTGATCATCAGTACAACTTTACTTCAACATTGAGCATGAATAATGCTTCACTAAAAAAACAACATTACAAATTACAAGTCCTTCAATTTCCTCACCTTTGCCTCGACACAGGATCCTGGACCAAGTGAAAACAGAGCCTGCATGTCCTCTGTAAACAACAGAACCACAGTAGTTATGATTACAATTTACGAATGAATGGTGGAAGTCATGGCGTACTTATTGGTGAACACAGGAAGTGATCAATATTTGTTTAAAACTTGTCACCCTTACCATACACACCTGAACTGGACGCCAACTGTTGAACAATCTTCTGTCTCTCAAAGAGATAATTTTCCAACAACTCTACAGCAGGATCAGAACTCCCTTCAACGATAATTTCAGGGCAACAGTCGGACATTTTGAGGCTAACAAGAAATCTCTGTCTTTCTTCATCAATTTCAGTGACCTAAAATGCAGAAAGAGAGGACAAAGGAGGTGTATGTGTTAAAAAGAGCCCTGAAAACTGCTCTATCCTCGGCTCTATCTTAAAGACTCTCACTTAGCTTTACATTTTACCTCTCCCCGAGAAAGTAAACCTTCAGCAGTCAGTTGTTGTTAATATAATGCCGTGATTTGATCCTGAACAACATCAGTTAAATTAGTAGTAATGATCTAAACAAAATAAGCTGATTCGAATGAAGCAAACCTTTGCCATAACTGTCCGTCCAGTAGGAAAGTGAAAAGCGGGTTCTGACACAAAATGATCAGCAAGAAACTGAAAAAACAAAAAAAAACCATAAACATTCAAATTTGCAGATTGAAATAACAAAGGTGAGAGCAACCATACGGTAAATGAATCAGAAGGCATCTGCTACGTTCTAACCCCTTACACCCCAACATCAGTATGCATATTCTCCATACTGTTCTCTATACATTTCCTAAGGTGCTGACAAGGATAATTTGTTTAACAATCAAGAGCTTCTATCATTGGTGATCATTTCCTTTTTTCTTGAAACCTTTATGTGTAATTTTGAGGGTGATATTGCAAGGAGAAATTAGATGTTCATCACTCTTAGGGGTTAAAGGGTTAAGTGCAGATTAGGGTCAGTTTTGTTGCAATTAGGAAACGACGCTGCCCTCTTGAAGGACAATTCTCTCCCCAGGTAATAATTGGGTATTATTTATTATAAAGGAAACCTGCGTTTAACCTTAAAAGGATGAGGAGGAAGGGCAAGGGGAAGTGAAGACATTGATACGAAAGGGTGTATCTTGCAGCCCATACTCGGTGATCGTGGGGCAGAGAGAGGAAAATACAACGACGGTTTCGGTTAAACAGGCTTGACTTTTTGATCTCTCGTTAAGCGTTCTCAGCTTGTCGCAGCTCATTCAAGAGAGCTTCCTGTCAACAAAAAGCAGGCTTTGTTATGTGTTTGGTGTAATAATCCAACCCCCGTCTATGTCTTGTTTTTCCTTATGTGTAGTGTCTCTCAGCAAAGAGCGACGAAGAACGGCAAGGGTACTTACCGAGTTTGGAGCAAGCCCAAAAATTCCCGTTGAAAACTCAACGAACACTCCATAACTCATCACTTTTTTGACAAAACCAGGTAAGATCATTCCCACCTAAGATTAAAACAATGACATTAGTAAATAATACCCCACAACCGCTTTCACAACCACGTTATTTTCTCTCTGACCCCTCCCTAGTTGAATTGGATGTACTATAGCAACACTGTACTTACTTCGACGTCGTTAAAGCTGGTAATAAGTCTTTCCTCAGATGCAGCTTTCACAAGAGATGGTTTCAAAGAAACAGTCTAAGTTAAAGTGTGGTTAAGGAACTTAAAGTAATCCTTAAGTTGATTTTTGGCGCACTTAGAACTGTTAACATGCACCAAGTACCATCATACAAAGCACATTTACATTATTCATCACATGTACTGAAAGTTGAGAGATTCATATAACGTAGGGGAATGGTTACAAGTCAATGTATTACGATTTAAATCTAAGGAATAGTAAGGCGGGTCAACCAGTTTACTCTGTTTCGTTTCATGACATTTTCATCGTTTGAATTTCTTTCATAAATGTTAATATGTCAAAAAAAAAAAAATGAAAGGACCAGAAACTATCAGAACAAAAGGGTCCCCTGGTCGCACAGGCAAAACTGTGACGAGTCCCCAGTCAACACCAGCATGGCACTAACCCATCGATCCTTGCCCGCGTATGTTGCCCGGCTTTTAAGACGACTGGGGACGAGTAAGGGGAAAACCGCAACGAGCAGTTCACGAACAACCGCTACAATGGCCATCGCATTTTTAAACTCAAGAACATCCATTTTGTACAACTCCTTATCACCAGGATAGAACAGGACAGCGTCTAAAGTTCGAAAGATTAACCCTTTCACTCCAAATATCTCAATGTCAATTCTTCGTACTGTCTGCCATATATTCCTATAAAAAAATTTTTTCCTGAGAATTTGTTGTTGGATCAAGTGATAATCCCCTAGTTAACATTTTTGTTATTCTTATCACTTGGCTAGTCACTCCTGAGTTAGAGGGTTTACTTCATCTTTGGAATCTAAACCCTAAAACCTTAATTTCAGGCCTTATTTCACTATTGCTTAAGCAGTGTTCATTACTGCGAAAATCTATTTCAAACTCGCATTTTATAGTGTTATGAGTTAGGATACAATTTCCTGCCTCTTGTTCCTGCCATAACAAAAAACATTGGTCAATCTTGTTGAGGGTTTGTAGACAGAGAGGAGAGCCTTGCAGTTGCTGACATGATCTGATAAATGCGGAACTGAAAGAAATGCTGGTGCACCACTTGGAAGAAGTGCAACATCCAGCCCTTCCTCGCTGCTGTTCACTACATCAGCTTCTAACAACTGTACAGGAGGCAAGCACGAGAATATTATACGGATTAGAACAATAAACAGTGCAAAAAACTACAAAACCAATGAAAATGATAGAGCACATTTGGGCTGATCGTCGTGAAACGTCGTCGCAATAGCAACCAGAACGAAGACAAATATCACAAGGAAGCATTGTGAACTCGATACAAATCAAAACAAAAACAAGTATGTTATCTGAACTTGCGGTAAATACGAACAACAACGTCGCCAATGATCTAAGTTTTATACAACTGGTTGGGAGATAAATGCGAGTTTTCTCGACCAATCAAAGGACGAACTTAAATTAAACCACTACAGTCCATGGAAACTTTGGACACCCCACTAAAAATTGCCCTTAAAAGAATGGTTAACAGTTCCCGTGAAAGGATAGTCCGTCAAAACTGGATCCTCATAGCTTGACTGAAGAAAGTCAAAACCCTTCCAGACATGTAAATTGTTTAAAAGTCAAATTTCGAGTCAAATTTCAAGTTAACTTTCGACACTTTTGAGTGGAGAAACTAAGGAGTATTTGCACAAGTTATTTTCACACGTTGACTAAACAATATCGAGAAGAAAAATATTTTTTTAACCGATGGATCATGAATTGTCACAAAGGTATAACAAGTCACTGCGCTTTACTGTCCTGTTATTACTTACAAAATATCCCAAAACTGTGTAGCGACGAACGCAACCACCAAATAAGATAAGAAAAATCTCAAGTGCTAAAACGTTTAAGTTATTTACTTACGGATGTTGTAATGTTGACATTTTCCAAAGCAGGGCCAGGCCTGGAACTTTTCTGAAAGTATGTAGAGAATATTGATTAACATGCAAATGTTCTGCTTTTTGTCAAACGCTGGCTTGTTCCGTCAGAAAAGACATGTTTTAACTTAAAACTAGTTACAAAATTTGGGGTGCACTGGTAAAAATGGGGCGAACTCTTCATTATGCGGGAGAAGTACATGCAAAAGGGAGCGAATGGGGCGGAACTTTCCGATCCTAAAATTGCAGTTAACTTCAGGATTTAACAAGGTTCCACCTGACAATTTCGTAGCATCCACCCGTGCTGTTCATGTACTCCACAGTAGGGAGAGGAAAAGTGAGAGTTATTTACCTTGCCCGAGAGGGTGTCTAACTTACGCGAGTCTGTTTAACGAGGATTAAACATCCATCACTTACAACAGTTGTAGAAAGCAAGGCCGGAGTTTGTGATAATTAGCAAACATACCTTCAACGACAGCCTTAACCTCATCTGGTCTGGCTCACAACTCAACACATGGCACAACACGACTTGTCCAAGGTAGAATGCACTGCGAGGATCAGTATCGGCCGGAATCCTGTTCATAATCACAATTGGATACCAAAGGTTAAGTCTTTAAGGCCAAGTAATCCATGACTGGTGAGACTCTTTTTCGGTAGCATAAGGTAACTAAAGGTATTCCCCGCCCCCCTCCACCCGCTGGATGGGATCCTTGGATTCCTCGTCACCGAGGAAATCGTTGGCTATCGTGGTGTCAGGTTTCTCCAAAGTTCAGCTAAGGGTATTTATACTTTTGAAGGGGGAGGGGGAGGGAGAGGCACTTAGGCATTAAAGTGTTTAGCTCAGGGACACAACACAATGAGCCAGTCAAAGCTTGAACCCAGACCTTTCGATCTAGGGTCCAGCGCACCAACCAATCAGCAATGTTTAAATGAGTATCGAAAGTCATGAAGGACTACTTTGATTGGTCCAAAAATTTCGCCCCATCCCCTTTGCCAATCAGCAGGGCCGCACATCTAAAACCAATCACAACTTGTCCGATCGCGTTTTCCCGCGCTTTAGGGAGTTCGCTTGGTTTTATCTGTGGCTACCATATCAACTCTTATTTCCAATTTTTTTGCCAAAGAATCTTCGCATGACGAGGCAACTTCATCTTCCACGCAGTTTTAACTGTTTTTTGACTGTTTAAACACACTGTTCTCACCCAAGCTCACGTAGTGGCACCAAGCCCTTGACATTATTGTAAAATAATACAAAGCAGCCAAAGTCTTTGATGGCTACAACAAAGCCATGACAACTGACTCCAGGCTGTGCTTGAGAGTACTCAGTGATGATTGGAAGCGATGACTCTATCAGTGTCTTCTTGTGAGTGAGCAGCAAACGGCGTCGATCTGGCCAAACTGAGAGAACCTTCAAATAATTTTTAAAAAATCTTAGTACCCCAGCCTTAAAGTGAAACAATTGTGCTAGTTAAAAATACATGTTGAAGACAACAGTCTGTAACTGAGTGCAAGAATCAATCCGATGAAAGAGAGTGCCCGAGATACTATTGAAACAATTGCATGAAAGAGGAATCCTCCGACTGCGTGAGAAACTAAACAAACAATTGATCGAAAGAGAGTCCTTACACTGCATTTATCCTAAAGAATTAATCAAAAGAAGAAGAGTTCTCAGAGTGCACAAGATACAAACAAAGCAATGGAAGGAAATAAAATCCGTAAAATGCGAAAGACGCAAACGAAACATTCGATTAAAAGAGAATCTTCAGAGTGCACAAGATACTGACGAAATTATTGAATAAAAAAGAATGCTCAATGTGCGCAAGATATTATCATAACATTCGACCGAAAGAGAATCCGTTGAGTGCGCGAGATACCGACGAAACAATTAAAGAATGACAATCCTAAGAATGCGCGAGATATTGACGAAACAATTCAAATAAGGACAACACTTAGAGTGCGCGAGATACTAACAAAACATTTACGGGGAAGAGAATCCTCAGAGTGCGCACGATACTAACAAAACAATTGAAAGGAAGAGGATCCTTTCAGTGGCCGAGATACTAACGAACCAATCAGTGAAGGAGAATCTTAAGCATGCCCGAGATACTAATCAAACGATTGAATTAAAAAAGAGATGAAAGGGAATCCTTATAGTGTGCGAGAGAATCCTTCAAGTGCGCGATATACTAACATAATTATCGATGAGAGAAATCCAAGGAGTGCGCCATATACTAACATAACAGTCGATGAGAGAAATCCTAGGAGTGCCATATACTAACGGCACATTCGATGAAAGAGAATCCTCAAAGTGCGTACTAAGCTACCATGACAATTGATGAAAGAGAATCCTTAGAATGCGCGAGATACTATCGTAAAAATCGAATAAAAGAGAACCTTAGAAAGTGCGATATACTATTCTAACAATCAATGAAAAAAAATGTTAAGAGTGCGTGATATACTAACGTAGCAATCGATCAGAGAGAATCCTATATTACAGTACGCAATACACTGAGGTAAAAATCCTCGAAAAAGAATACTGAGTGCGCGACATACTAACGTAACAATCAATGAAAGATAATCCTCACAGTGCGCGATATACTAACGTTACAATCGATGAAAAAGAATCCTGAGAGTGCGCTAGAGACTAACGTAAAAATCTATGAAAGATAATCCTTAGAGCGCGCGATATACTAACGCTACAATCGATGAAGGAGAATCCTTAGAGCGCGCGAGGTACTAACGTAACAGTCGATGAAAGATAATCCTCACAGTGAGCGATATACTAACTTTACAATCGTTGAAAGAGAATCCTTATGTTACGCGCTATATTAACGTTACAATCGATGATTAAAAGCCTTTTGTTGCGCGACATACTAACGTTACGATCGTTGAAAGAGAATCCTTATGTTGCGCGACATACTAACGTTACAATCGTTGAAAGAGAATCCTTATGTTGCGCAAAATACTAACGTTACAATCGTTGAAAAAGAATCCTTATAGTGCGCGATATACTAACGTTACAATCAATGAAAGAGAATCCTTAGAGTGCGCAAAATACTAACGTTACAATCGTTGAAAAAGAATCCTTATAGTGCGCGATATACTAACGTTACAATCGTTGAAAAAGAATCCTTAGAGTGCGCAAAATACTAACGTTACAATCGTTGAAAAAGAATCCTTATAGTGCGCGATATACTAACGTTACAATCAATGAAAGAGAATCCTTAGAGTGCGCAATATACTGACGTTACAATCAATAAAAGAGAATCCTTAGAGAGCGCGAGATACAAACTTTACAATCAATGAAAGAGAATCCTTATCGTGCACGAGATACTAACGTTACTATTGATGAAAGAGAATCCTAACAGTTCGCGATTTCCTAACGTTAGTATCGATGGAAGAGAATCCTGAATGCGCGATATACTCACGTTACAATTAATGAAAGAGATTCTTTAGATTGCGCAGTATACTAAAGTTACAATCGATGAAAAAGAATCCCCAGAGTGCGCGATCTACTAACGAAACAATCGATGAAAGAGAATCCTTATATTGCGCGAGATACTAACGTAACGATCGATGAAGGAGATTCCTCAGAGTGCGCGATATACTACCGTGAAATCGAGTTAAAGTGAATCCTCAAAGTCAGGATCGTTCAGTGTAGCCCTGTTCTGCAGTGGAATACAGTGGCATATTTTGCGCAATCTCATGACCTCATTTGGTAAAATGACATTGTAGTAGAATAGCAATTGTGAACTACTCATAGAGTCCCTATAATCTTCTTTCTGATCCATGACAGAATTACAGAATTAAACATTTCTCAATAAAAAGTTTCCCGCACACTTACGTACCCTACATTTAACAGTTTTTCCTTCTTTTAATTTCTTCTCTGGATGTTGAAGATTTATATCCGCTAAATGAAGTGTACGACACAAGCCTTTGATGTGGTCCGTCAAAGAGACAAACATTCCAAACTTCTCTAAGTTCATTATCTTTCCCTACAAAAAAAAAAGAACGTATAAAAATATCATTTTGAAAAAATCATTGAAAGGTGAAAGCGAGGAGCTATTATGACCAGTAATTTAACTGACTGCAAAGTTTTTAAGCTGGTATAGTGGTAAGAGGACCGAGTGCAGTATATTTTGGTCTTTTAGTTGTATGGCTGATACACAAGATCACACAGCAGCAAGACACAGTCCAATTTATTAATCACCAATAAGACTTTTGAAAGAATTTGAAGACACAAAGTCCTTATACCGATTGATCAAAACTATGAAAAATCTTTAAGAAACCAAGGAGCCGCTGGTGAACTAACAAACTAACCAACTAATTTTTCCCACAAGAAAATGAAACCAAAACGCCAACTAAAAAAATTAATATGCAAACAATGCTTCCTATTCAATTGCTGAGGCATAATGCACACGCTGCCCTCCTACTGCTAAAAGTTTGCTAGAAGTCTTCATGTAAAAAGCAAATAACGCCACTTGAGTGGGGAGAGTGGAAAAGAAAACAACCACCCGACAAAGAAGGAAAGAAAACCTTCTAAGGGCTAACAGTCATCTTACCTTAACCAGTTCTCCTGGCTTGATATCACGATAACTCAAAAATGGTTGCTCAATGACAGACCTTTGAACAAGAAAGCAAAAAGAAGTCTCTATATACATGTACAACTGCATTGCTGTATCTAGGTGTCTTAATCATTTTGAAGATATTGCAAGAACCATTTCACTAACGTTAGGTTTGCACGAATGTGAGTCAAAAAGAAAGGAAAAAAAAGGTTACTGAGCTGATTGCAAGAAAAGATAAGATCATCAAAGAAAGCATCAACATCGTTTATACAAACATGTTCATCGATGTGTTTTAATAACAAAGATGAAGTGCAGGGCAATTTAATTCGTTAAAAATAGAACAAGAAGAAATTCAAAACAGTTAAACTGAGTGGCATAAATGTTGTTATATATTCAAGCAGTTGCATGAACAAGCAAACAACTCAAGAACTCACCTTTCCATAGTCAGGTTAACCAAGCCATCCAGCGAATTGAAACCAAGGATACGGCACCTGAAAGATAATATACACATTATTAGAAATGATGAGTGAAACCAGGCCAAAACAAAATATTTTTGAGTGCAATTTGATGTTAATAAGCACAAGTAAAATTTTCAAAGACAACAAAGTTTCATGAGCCCATAGGGCAAGTGCAATTTGTTGTCCTTGAAAAATTTACAAGAAAGTGCTTCTTGCACCAAATTTTTTAACCCTTTAACTCCCATGAGTGACCAAGATAGAATTTCTCCTTACAATATCAATACAATATTAATCAGATAAGTCTGGAGAATAAAGAAAAATATCAATTTGGGGATAATTAATTGACCAAGTGCTAAATTCTTTGAACTACCATTATAAAAGTTGTATGGTTGACAGTAAGGAGAATTCCAAATTTGATCCAGGACTTAAGGGGTTACCTGATAGTTTTCCTGCTATTGATGTTTACTAAGTAGTTGACTCTTTCAATCCCAGATGTGATTAACATTTAACTTCTCCCTACAATATCCATACATTTAATCCAGCAAACAGGTAATGAGAATACACAAACTCATCTGGTAGAAGTTGTTGTCTTGATCTAACAACAAATTCTTGTAACTTGTTTAAAAGGAAAAGCATAGCAGCTAAAGGGGCGAATTATTAATCAAATCTTGGTATGTTGACAAAAAGTGTGCAGGTTTCAATTCTTGAAGATTTTGTAAATAGTCCTTGACCACGTATAAAGTTCTCCCAGAAAAAAGGTTTTGTAAATTAAAATGCTACTGAATGGAGAACTCTGGGGAACTATACTAAAGGTAGACGAACATGTACGATTTTAGCTTGATTCTTGTTTTTATTAAGAAATCAGTGAAAAAAAATGAGTGCACTGAAAGGCTACAAGATGAAAATATTACAGTTCCTTCAGTTCAGATATTGTTTTGCCACCTTCAGTTAATCTTTTACACCTTTACATCAGTATGCAAATTCTCCATTCTGTTCTCCTTTCATTTTTTAAGGTGCTGACAGGAAGAATTTGTTTAACAATTAAGAGTCTCTCTAGTTGATGATCATTTCCTTTACTCTCAACACCTAAATGTTCGATCAATGAGGGATGAACTTGTATGGAGAAATGGGATGCCAGTCACTCTTGGGTGTTCAAGGGTTAAAGAAAAAATCCCAAAATTAGGTTGTATCAGAAATTTTGGTAATCTGGAAACACAACCATTTTTTTCCTCCACAACACAAGTTTTTCCAATAAAAAATAAAACTCCTGAAAAATTATCATGCTAGAAGGTGATTCAATTTACCTATGAGTGCTTCCAACTTTATACTTCTTTCCCAGTTTCTCCACATGCTCATCTGACACTCTAGAAATCTAAAGTCCAAAATGAAACAATGTCAGCAGCACTCTCAGGGAAAACTGGTAATAAACAAAAGGTTCCCCATCTTGAGAGGTCAAAAGCAAAGGTGTAGATCTCACCAAGGAATGGTGTCATTTTGATGGGCAAGACAATCTATCCTACATGTAGGATTATAACCAGGGGGATTGGCAGGTCTGCATCTGTCATTTCAAGCATTTTGAGCAAATTTGACCATTGCCTTACACTGTAAACCTTAAAAAATGCATCAACCTGAGCAAATCTAAAAGAGACAAACCTTATAAAATTTCTGAGCCCTGAGTAACAATAATTTTGACCATTGTTAAATGCAGGTTCAAAGGAGTACAGTGTGTGTATCCACGAGGTTGAATCTCTTTCACTAGTTTATAAAACTTACATGAGTAAATCCAAGAATTCCATCTGACAAATTCAAAAATAAACCCATTTTCTGATCAACTCTGAACACAGCGGCATCATCAATGACATCACCAACTGACCAATGACCAAAGGTTGCAGTTTTATGGAGTACAGTTGTCTCTTGAAGGCTTACACCTACTGTCTTCTTATTGGCATTCACATACAGAATGCGACATTTCACCTGTCAATACACCAAAGAAGCAAACAACAAAAGAAAAGATGCATTAGGGAGGAACTAGGGAGGAACATATCACACAACATGTGTACCAATGTGTACCAATATGTGTCAATGTGTTCCAATATGTACCAATGGGTACCAATGTGTGCCAATGTAAACTGATGTGTTCCAATATGTGCCAATGTGTGCCACTGTGTACCTTGCCTCATAGTAAACTGTACTTTTTTCATAAACAGGTGATTTAATTGGATGGCTACACTTCATTTGAAGGTCTTTCCTATGGAAAGACCTTCATGTAGGATACATGTGGCTTTCAGAATTTTTTTTCAGAAATTGTGAAGTGATTTCTCACTTGAAGTGATAGCCATTTTTTCAAGACCAAGCAATCAAATTCAGTCTATATAAGAAACAAAAGTTTTGAGCTTAAGCAGAAAGAGTTTAGGGCTAAAAAAAAAAAAAGCACCCTTCAATGCATATTAACTTGGATATATTTTGATGAACCAAAGTCTTCCATTCGTTTTTGAACAAAGTCCTACAGCATCAAAATCATTAGAAATTTAGCTGATAATCTAATTTGTGATAAAAGTTGTTTTCCTTAAGCCTTTAGTTCTTCATGTATAGTATACCATTAAATTAAAAGGGAATATTTCTTTGTTGCATCCAATTTTCAAATAAGCACTGCCCTTGAATAAGTGCCGCCCTGAAGGAGCAAAAATTAAATAAGCCCTAATTCTCTAATTCCAAGAAAATACGGTATACATTAAAACAACCTCATTGGTTAAATTTCACTCTAAATGTGTATTATACAAGATGGAGTAATGATTGATACTCAAAACACTAGACTTTCATGACATTTTTAGGGGTTTTGGTTACACACCCTGGGTATAAGTGTACCCATCTTCCACTAGTTATTTATATATTGAAAAAAAAAAAGGGGAAAAAACTGTAGCTGGGAACTATATTACATAGTTAGTTATGTGTGACATCATATCTAATAACCTTTTTCTTCAATGGATAGGTTTCTTCCAAATTCTTTCCATCCCCACCACAGTTTGGAAGATGAATTATGTCAGCTGATCCTTCAAATCCTCCCAGAAAATCCAGGATCAGACCACTCTGAGTCACCTGTGTAGTAACAAAAGTCTTTCTTATGAGGACAGTGACATAACTAGCACAAATATGTGGAGTTTTCCAGGATAGAGCACTTTTTTATTGAAACGTGAAAAAACCAAACTCCAGTCAGAACTAAGATACAGTATATATCACAAGGACTAAGATATTACCTGAGTTATAGATGCTTTGACAAGCATACCAGGAAGAAGTGCTGAGAACTTCAATTTCATATCCTCTGTAATCTACAACAACAACAAACTTTTATTGCTCACAAAAATGCTATTAATGAAAATAAAACTAGATTTTAATTTAACCAGTTAGTTATATTTAGTAATTATTACTTTATAATTAACAGGTGAAATTAAAAGGAGTATATTTTAATCATTATTGGAGGCTAGAGGCTAAAGGAACCATGACAGCATTCAATAGTATTGGTAATAAACATTTTAAAATGTAATTATGTACAAGGGATCATTAACATAAGCCTTGCTGCTTACAGCTGGTGCAGTAAAGTTGTTTACAGTGACATGTACATACCATTGCACCTTGAACCTCATCTGTGTCCACGCTGACTGTTATGATTCTCTGCTCTTTTGTCACAGACTTAATTAACAGTGAAAGGGGATTCCCCTCTTCAAATTCTAAAAGGAGCAAAAATTATAAATCATTATAAATTATAAATGACAGAAACACTGTTCTATGAAGAGTCATCTAAAAAAAACATACGCATGGTGTGTGTACTTAAGTATGTGGTTTGTGCATAAGCAAATTACAAAATCCCAATTAATTTCAATTGATACCTCTGTTTAGACTGGTCTTTGGTAGAAAAGCTGTTGTGTCATCAATGCCAAATGATATGAGGTAGCCATGGTCTTCAACACTTTTTACAAACCCTGAAAGGACCTACAATTTTTTAAAAAGGAAATTAATGTTTGCAACTGATTAGCACAATTTAGCCACTTTAAATGATCTGTAAGAAGGCACTTGATGTGTTACTCAATCAGAACAAACCAGTGAATGATATATTGCTCAGTTCTCACTTAGCTAGAAGAAATGTTCACAAAGATGTTAATCACCCAACATACATGATCAATAAATAGCAATCATTTATGTGGTACATGTACAGTAGGTAGCTACATGTACAATGAGTGGCAAAAGTCTTAGTGCACTGTACCATAATCTGAATCTTTTCTACATCTTTCATTCATCTCCCTCTTCTCCTTCATTTCAGTTGCCTAGTGTTTGCATTAATGCTCACTAATTTGAGGCAACATTGCTTGGGGGGAGAAAGGGGAGAAAGGGGAGATTTAAATTTTAATTTATTTGAGATTAATTATGTTATCTATGTTTATTATGCTGAGTGGAAGGTTATCAACCACCCAGTTAGGGGAGGTATACCAACTTCCTCTGCCACTCATGATATATACACAATGCACGCATAATTGGAACATGTAGAGCACTGGTCCTGTACATTGTAGTTGGCCATTCACTCAACTTAACCACGGGTTCCAACCCCTTCTGGTCTCCCTTCTTAGGGAACATATTTGGATGAATATGCTGCAATTCTTATCTGTATTGACTTTTTAATGATGAAAAAAGATAAAAGTACGCATGAAGGGTAAACATCTCTTATAATCCAATGATTATCAATTCTACATGTACTAACCATCCCTTGCTTTAAAGATAACTTGGTGATGCCACTATTAAGCTCTTTAGGATCCACAGATAATTTGATTTTCTTTTTTCCAGGTTTTGGGCCTTCAGTTTCCAAGACTGAACACTGCACCAGAGATCCTACTGTAAAGAACTTTGCGAGCCCTGGGAAACTTGGTGTGTCCTGTGATAAAAAAAGATAGAGTTTTCCTGTACGTGATATCTTGCACTTACAAAACAGCAAACAAATGATGTCTTTTCTAGTCTAGACACACTATAAAATTAAAAAGTCCCTGGAAAAAATAAGCTTAAAGAAATTCAATGTGATGTTTTTCACAATAAAATTTACTCACATGTAGTCAGTTTTATTCACAAAACACAACATTTCACAATTCAAAAATTCAACTTTCCATTCTCACACATCATAAATGTCACCTTCACAACATAACATTGCCTGTTAGCAAGGGTCAAGTACAAATTTTTATCATAATGTGTGCCTGGGACATCTGTGATCTTCAAGAATCTGACTAGTGCCCAATAATTTCATTATTCCCTTCACTCCTGAGATCTCATTCAATTCTCCTTACTGACTGTCATACACTCTGTATGACAGAGTTTCAAGAATTAAGTATTAGATCACTTAACAATCCCAAATTGATATTTTTCTCTATTTTCATCACTTGTCTGTTTGATATTGAAGAAATTTGAAATGGTTTCCGTGTTTACACAGCCTGATATAAACATGCGGGAGGTTGGGAGAACACGAGATAAGAGTAGGAAACCACGATGTGAAGCAGAGTGGTTTCCAGTTTATCAAGTGTTCTCCCAACCTCCCAAGTGTTTACATCAGGCTATGTAAACACAGAAACCATTTTACATTTCTTAATTTATAAAATAACTAATGAAAGAGGAACAAAAACCGTGTTTACATACATTCATGTAAAATGGTTTTATGGCCAATCAGAGCACGCTTACTATTTGAATTATTTTATAATGTGTTGTTATTGCAAGGAGGAAATGTGTTGGTCTCTCATGGAAGCTTAAGAGTTAATTTACTAATTTTAAGGGGGGGAGGGAGTCCTGAGTTCAACATCAAAACTAAAACAACCCTTGATAACATATTTTTGGATGTTGGTGCCTTGCAATTTAAAGTACTCTCTAACCTCTGTGTTTCCACTCTCATCAACCTCTAAGATGTTCTTTAATCTCTCAGTGATCTTCTCATTTATGTTTGTAATATGAACAAATCCACCCAAACCATTTGGCAGACTTATAGCCATGTCATATTCATTTACTTCGCGGATAGCTCCCAGAACTTTCATTCCCACATAGAGTTTCTGTAAGACATTTAGAGAGCAAAAGTATTGAGCATGTACTAAGCTTGTCAAGAGTTTAGGTCTTTAATTAACCCTTTAACTCCCAAGATCTGATTGTTAATTCTCCCCTCTACCTGCTACACATTTCCTTGGAAATTGGTTATGAGAATTTGGTTTTCAGTCAAGGTAACATCTTGTACCTGATGAATTTTAATATTCTCATCACCTGTTTGCTAAATAGTGTATGGATATTATAAGGAGAAGTTACATGTTAATCACATCAGGGAGTTAAGGGGTTAAAAGTTCTGTGATAGAGATAGGCCCTTCATGCCACAGTCTTAAGGGCAAAGTGAAGACCATCTCAAATGTATCAAAGCTCCCTAGAATTCCTCATATCCCATTGGTGAAACAGCTGCATTGACATGCGTTTTAACCCTGACTAAATCACACTTAGCCCCGTATATGCTTAACATCAAAATGGTTGATAAATACATTGATAAAAAGTATAAAAAGGTCACAAGACACAACTGTACCTTGAAAGTCAGAGTTTCCACAAACTTTGATTTAGACTTCTCTATAAATTCAGGCTTGCTATCATCCACTTCAGACTTCTTGGGTTTCTTACTTTTCTTTCCACTTTTTGGGAGCAATTCTGGATCTACTGAAGACTTCTACAAGTAACAAGGTCAAGCATTCAAGGTCAAGGGTTATGACTACATGTATTCTCAATTTTAAAAGCCTTTAACCTGATATTAGTTAGATTTAGAGCAAAAATCTAACTCTTGAATTATTTTCATTGAAAATTTCTCTAATGGGAAATAGATTAATGAATTTGTCATATTTGATAATCCAAGTTGTTCCATTACCCCAAACAGAACATCCTTCTCAGCCTCATTCTTGATTTTCCTCACTTCAAGTGGACTTAAGGCAGAAGCACCACCACGGGGAAAGTCAACTTCCTCAGCATTTCTTTTGTCAAAAAAGCTATTGAATAAAAAAAGTGATGAGCTAAGATAATAATGCTAATATCAATAATAGTTGGGATAACAACAACAACAACAACAACAACAATAATAATAATAATAATAATAATAACAGCAATAGCAATAGTAAATGTGAAATTTTACAATAATAACAAATGAAACTGAAAAAAAGAATAGATATTACACTGAAATAATCCAATAAGCCCCCTTCCTCCCTTTTTCCCCTTCATAACATTAAATTTCAAAGTATTCATTCCAGCTGGGCAAACAGGTCAGTAGAAAACGCATCCTCCACCATAGGACTCTCATCTGGACAATTTTTCTAGAGAGCCACTTCCTGTCTAGAAGCCTTACCAAGTAGTCATAAGACTACTTCTGACTTATGTGAGCAAATTAAGTACAAGTATATTTGCAGTTACAAGTCACAGCATTTTAGCATGAAGTTCTAAAAAGTTGTTCTGCATTTGCTGCACAAATAAAAGAGATTGCTACAAATACATGCATGCAAACAAAGGTAACAACTGTTTCACTCAGCGTTATGCCTTGTGAAAACCGTTATACAGACATGCACATGCAATCACATCCCTTGATGTTAACATTCGGTAAATGAGAGTCAACAGTTTGGAATCTGCCATGCTCACAACATCTTAGGATGATCACACTGGTGCATGTACGAATCATAAGGAAGCACACTTCACTGAGGGCTGATTTCCAAGTAACATTCACGACTTTCTGAGAGATTGCTTTCATCGACGAATCTTCGGTAATCACTGAAATTCACTTAGGCTAAAAATTGTTGACTAAAAGAATTTCGATTTCAAACTTAAAAGCTCCAGTCGCTTTCCGAAAAAACACGTGGGTTACCAAAACAAGCTCACATGCACTTATGCAAAGGCTTAGGTTTCAACTGTGTTAAGGCAGGTAGATCGCTACTCATAGACCCAAAATAATATTATGGTTCTTAACTTTTTAAGAAAATCAAACTGTGCTTTTGTCTTTACTAACCTTGGTGTTTCAGGTTTTTTCGAAGCGCGTTTTTCACGACCTATCTTGGTCGCCATTTTGCTTTTCCAAAATGTAGTACCAGTCTACTTCGGTTTCCTGAGAGGACTATAGGCATGCAATGCATGCACGCGGACCTCAGGGGATATGTAGAAAGTATTATTGAGAATACAAGGTGCAATTCCGTCTTAAGCCTCTCGCGCTGTCGACGCTAAGGCGCGCACATAAATGACTAAAATTGCGAATGTTTTTAAAGATGTATTTTCAAAGTCGTTCGCTTCCGATTTTTAAATGTGTCGGTCAGTAAGGAAATAAAACAGAGTTCTCATGAAATAAAAACATCATACCACGAAAAGAGATTGCACGATTTTTATTCACGAGTTGCGATGCATCAAAAAACTCAATCTTTCTCTGCGCTCACACGTTCGTTTTTCTATGCATCGCTACTCGTGAATAAAATCGCTCGTGTGCACCTTCCATGAAATAATCTGTATGTTTCCCAAAAAATTGAACAGGAAAATTTGACAGTTAATCAAGTTCTTGTTCCAATTTTTTTTCAAAAGCAGGTGATAAAGACTTTCCTCAGACAAGAATTGTTTATGTCTACGTTCAGGCTAAGTAAACAAATAAGCAAAGGAACGCGCTCATCCACGCTTTTCCTGTACCCATGATATTACAGAGAAAATCTTCAAAAACTTTTCTATAAGTACTTTTTTATTTGAAAAATCCAGAAGAAATTTCAATCATTTGGTATACCAAAAAAAATTATAAGTCATCACAAGGTATACTTTTACAATTCCAGGTGTTCAGCTGGATCCTACTCACATTTCATTTTTCATTATTCATATCTCTGCTAATACCCATCCCTCCAATGAGTTAGTCTATATTCTATCTCACATCGTTTTTAATCAAATTTTTAAGGTAGTACATAACTGTTCAATTTCAATCTGATGTTTCTCAAAAGTTTCTCTATCAGTGTTGATGAATGTTTATGCAGATCCTTCTCACACAGTGGATGCAATGCTTCCCTGCTTTCAAGAGCATTTCAAAGTGCACTTTGTCCCTTTGCAAGTAAAGTTTTCTGTTACTAGCCATATGTTCCAATCTGTCTGCTACAAACAGCAGGGTTGATACAAGTCTCTTCAGCGTATTGTGTCCCCTTTTTGTTTTGGAAACTGCCATTAAAATTGAGACATTCTCTACCACAAAATGAGCTAAAAACTTGAAATCGGCTGACAGTTTGACATACTTAGGGAGATGATGAGAGTTGTAAAGGCTCAGCAACAAACTAACACTTGATGGTGTTGATCTTTTAACATGAAGACAATGGTTATGAAAAGCTTCTTGAGCATGCAACGCATCTTCAAGCTTCTTAACAGCACTGTACTTCTTGTACAACATGGGACCAGCTTTAGCCATGCGGTGCACAATGGCAACCCGCAAATTGGCATTAAATCGTGTTGATCCAATATCATTTACTAACTCTACCTCCTCCTCTTCTTTAAACTTTTGGTTGCAGTCTGCACTCCAGTGATCATCATTCCAGGGCCCAAGACAGGTCCAACAAAATTCTCCCCTGCACATGCCACAAACCATATGAGGACATCCTTGATTCTTTTCAATGGGATAGCTGCAGTGAGGGCACCTCTTTATGCTCACAGATGTTATTCCACCAGTTTTTGTTTTGAAAATTTTTTCATATGTTTCAGTCTGCAAGCGAAAAAATTTAGCCTCATAGCATGACGCTGGCCAGTGGGGCTCCTCTTGACAAGAAAAACACCAGTCGTGCCCACAAGGACAATGGACAGGCAATGAAGCAGTCTTGTCCCCTATGTCTTTAGAGCCTTTGAGTGAAGCTGCCCTAACAACCAGGTTACACTTGTTCCCAGGACACCACTTCCACTTAGAACTCATCTCCACAGCTTTTTCTTGTCTCATGGCTATCAATTTATGGAACTTGTTGGGTTGAAGACCCATAAGTGTGACATCATCAACAATGGTATTGCAGTCATATGCTGGGCATTTGATGAATACTTTTCCTTGTTGTAACTGTGCAGAGAGATAAGCCTTCCAGCATTCATTGCAGAACCAGTGAAGACAGGACTTCAGAGCAGTGCAAGGAAAAGCCAAAGTCCTTGTAACTAAAAGTAATGAATGCCAGCAGTTAGATAAGAGAAGAAAACTTACTTACAGGAGCCTACTTGTGTTTACATAATTCTATTTTGTAAATGTACCTAAAAGTTCCAAAAACTATTTTTACAAGTCTTGCTAATGATAAAATACACTGTAAGTGGCTTTTAACTACAAATTATACTGTTAAAACTCATGAACAGTCTTACAATGTAATATTAGTACATGTACCTTCATTTATAATGAATACAGCTAGGATAATAAATGAACTCTTTCTGAATTACAAATAATCAAGTATCATGTAGGAAATTTGGTTACAATGTTACAATACCACAACAAACAATATTTCTCCCTTAAGAAGTAAAGTAATATATGAAGCAGAACATGCTATTTTCTATCTCATAATACTTTTTTGTATCAGGGTTCTATTGCAATATTCCACAAAGTGGTTATACATCTGTTGGACTAAAAAATGTTTGTACAACTTAAGAACCAAAATATTTGTGGCTAAATTTGAACAACTTATTTCAGAAGTCTAGGGTTAAATTTGAACACAAGAAAATAGCATGAAAATCTCAAGCCTGGATAGTACAAGAAATGACCCTGCTGCATTTATGATGGGTTTCCTTATCTATTTGTAAGTACAAGTACCCATTTAGACTCCGAGCTGGGCCCATTTCTTGTACCTCCCTGTAACTTGACAGACCCATAACTAATTCTTTTTTCATTCAAGATGTGGGTTTAAAAACTTTTGAATGGTATACAATAAAACTATTTGCTAAACAAAAAATGGAGTGGCTAGGGTGCCAAAACCTGCTTCTCTATTTCTTAATATTTGATTCATTTGTAAAATATGGCTATTAAGTTATTGGGGTTTTTGAGTGGAACCTGGACAGAGGCAAATTATATGTTTTTTTTTTAAGACCAAAACAGAGTACCTTGGGTTAAGGTTAAAACTTGATTCTAGTGTACTAAACATAAAACCTGAGCATCTCTTATTACAAGTTGACAGGATTAGATAAAAAGAATTATTACTTACCATCGCAGGTGTCATGATAAAACTCACAGTAACAGACTTCACATACAACAGTCTCAGGTATAATGGTAGTTTTAGCTCCTCCATCTGCAGCCACAACTGATGGGGCAGGGCAAAGTGCAACAGTTCTTAGAATATCAGGTAAAGCCAGACTCACAGTGGATGCCTTGTGGGAACATTTATCGATATCGTACAACAAATCAAAGGGCATGACTGCTACTCTGTTGAGCTGGCTGTTGCTTGTGTTTGGGCTGCAACCAAGTGAACATTTATCAGCAGGTAGGGGTTTTTCCATAACTTTGCTTTCATGCTCCAAAATACCAAAGAAATTCTCCAAGAATTCCTTGCAGTGCTGCGATTGTTGGGAAGGCAGGGCATCACTCACAACAGAAACACTAACTCTTTCAGCTCTCTCCTCTTTAGTCTTAATACTATAAGGCTGGCATGTGAAGACAAACTTTGTGGACAGATCTGAGAGGCCAATACTGAATCGCCGAGGTATACTTTCACCCTCTATGTACATCTCTCCAAATTGCACCTGCAATGCATGCATGTCAAGTTTGCCACTGATGATGTCAACATCTACAGAAAATGACCTATTCTGGGGAACACTCTCAGTTGCTACTGGCACACTTGGATGAGCAATTGTAGTGCCAATCTCTGGGTCGTCATGGATACCACCCCAAATGTTAACACGGTCAACATGCACTGCAGAACCTTTTCCATGGGACTTGACTAACTGAGAAGAAGCTGGGTTAACAGCCGTTAATTCTGTCTCCTTGAGGACACTTGTCTTTCCATTTTTCTTGCCGATCTTACGGTCACTTTTTGCAGCAGTTGCAGCTAAAACTTCAGAAATGTATTTTCCTACATCAAAGTCACATTTATTCAATAGTGAAAAGTTCTCTTGGTTATCTGAGCTTGAAACAAGCTCGTCCTTACCGAGATCAGTCTCTGGGCTGAAATCAAGAATTCTTTCTTGCAAAGTTTGGTGGGCAGTCTTGTTCAAATCGTACTTACTAAACTCTCCCCATAAACGTGTTTTGTTCTTCACCCCTTTTGCTTTACATCGAGCCTTGTTTTCCGCTCTGAATTCCCTCCAGTCGCGATCGTGCTGTAGGTAGCTTGGCCAACATGAAGAAGGTTCCGTTTGATTCACCTCGTAAACGATTTCAGTTTTGCTGGAATCGTTCGATTTACCCCGTAAATCGCCGACATGGGCGAACTTTCTTCGTTTCGGTTTCCTCGCCTCTTCCCCTTCTAAAACCGCCCGACAATCGCC
Organism: Pocillopora damicornis; assembly: GCF_964200805.1. Lineage (NCBI taxonomy): Eukaryota > Metazoa > Cnidaria > Anthozoa > Scleractinia > Pocilloporidae > Pocillopora > Pocillopora damicornis. The sequence goes on from NC_142671.1 coordinate 20,800,867, forward strand.
TCGCCTGAGCCTTGGAGAAGAACAGTACCACGAAGACCCCTGGACTGATAGTCTTTCTACAAGGATAACCTTGTAATCGTTTTCAGCGTCGAAATCTTCGGGTATTTTATCTCTCAAAACCATTGATACGAGCCATCTTTTACGTTTTCCAAGGGAATACAACACTCTGTCGTCAAGATATCCCCTGCCACCGCCAAAGCGCCACTGGTGATCATCACGGCTTTCCTTCACCACATTGTCTTCATCGAGGCCGTCTCCTATTTGAAATTTTTTTAGACAACCTCTGACTTGTTCATCAGTGAAGTGGATGTTTTGGTTTCTAACAGTTTTGATAAGGAATCCGCAGTCAGCTTTACCAGGACTCGTTGAAGTCTTTCGGAGGGTTCGGCCGGTGTGAATGCCGAACTTGCCATTTTCCTTCCAAACCATGTCAAATGGGACCTCTCCGGTGGCAAACTGTCCTCAACCACTGTTACATCCACAAATTTATAGTCCTCGAAAGATTCCCCAGTCAGCGAAATCTTGCAGTTATTTTTGTACCCATCCAAAATAATGACTTATTTAGATTCTACGTCACTACTCGAGAAGCTTGTCATTGGACTATCTGCCCACACGATCCGGGTCTCCGCTGAAAACGGTAAACAAACAGAAAAGAAACCGAGAAATATTCAACGAAATAAGCCTCTATTTGCATGCAAAAGAGATACAGACTATTATCGTACTGTTTCACGACTTGGTAATTGATTATTTGGGATCAACGATTGATTTGAAACCTCTTCAACCCTGTAACTCCCAGACGTGATTTACATGTAACTTCTCCCTACAATATTCATAAATCATCCAGCAAACAGATAATGAGAAAACTTAAATTTACCCAGTAGAAGTTGCAATCTTATTCTAACATCAAAATTCTCGTTACTAATTTACAAGAGTATTTGTAGCTCTGGAGGTGAGAATTAACAATCACATCTTGGGAGTTCTGGGTACACTTGAACAATGAAACTTGGACAGCGCGAAGTACATCAAACTGAAGATTTCCTAACCAGACAAATGATGAATAAATATTGTAATTTCTTCTGGTTTTTTTCTTTTCTTTCAAAGTTACAATAATTCTTTTTAGGTTTAAATCGATTTCACAAGACTGTATCAGAGCGGCCAAAGAAAGAACCCTTTATCTAGGGATATGGGCTTCCATCCACCTCGACGGGTTCCTGCTGGTCTTCAGGGCATGTCCTGTAAACGTTTTCCAACTGATCAGGTTATTATAATTTTATGATAATAAGTTAGATTCATATAGCGCTAAAATTATGAATACAATACGAAGTTTACAATATATGTAACTTGGTCACTGAGAGACGATATTTGTTCTGTGAATGATACTATTGTCAACTTCTGAAATATTTCATAAGATTTATGTCTGAACAAGATTGTTCCCAATTTCATTGATGATTAGGTTCAGTTAAGAAGCATAGCTTTATCGTACTGAGAGCCATTTTCTTCAGAATCTTTTGTTTATGAGGTCACCTGCCGTAGCAAACGCATCCTGACCTCATGTTTAAAGATGAATGGAAATACAACTTGATTAACATACGGAATCGTAGCAAAACAACATAGCGTTCTAATTAGGTGCTTTCGTATTAGACGAATCTGTAAACCTATTTATACCGTGATTCAAGACTGCTTAAAGCTTAGAAAACGAAGCACTTCTTAGGAGAAATAGAAACGGCGGGAAAGAAGATCTTAACGATATTTACGCTTACTAATTGCTTACCGATTGTGGACATCGCTTAATATGTTGTTGTACAACTGAAACTTGCTTACTATACTCCAGGTAAGTTTAATTTAGACGTTATAAGTGATAAAATATTAAAAAAATATATCTCTACCATTCTGATGGACATATTTACGAGTTTCAAACTACGTTTTATTATCAACTTTGAAGCTATGAGTCGACAGACTTGATACTGTTCAGGGATATTTTCGTCAGCGATTTGAAAGTGAAAATGTCAGGTATTCATACAACACACATTATACACGCGGTACTAGATGTAGGTAATTCCTACGTCTAGCCACGAGGACATTTTTTTTTGATGATTTTAGCTGTTACTGATGCAATAATACAGAATATGATAGGAAAATCTGCAAGTCAAGTCAGCTTTAGTATGATCGGCTTCGGAGCAGTTAAAAACATAATAACACGTGACTTGATTTTCGATTTCGTTGCAGTTCAAGCAGACGAATTGCGTAAATATCAAAAAGAAAGGAACAAGCAAAGGATAAGGAACCTATCAGTTTAATTGACGATGCTGGATGCGTACGATTATTTCGTCTAAAACTCTCTGATTTATCACAGCGTTACATAAGAGCGCTTGAGACAATATGCTTCAACAACAAGCCAGCTTCGATGATTCGTACGACTATTTATTTAAAATCGTTTTAATCGGCGATTCTGGAGTAGGGAAATCGAACTTGTTATCCCGTTACACCAAGAATGAATTTCATCTCGGTTCAAAGGCAACTATCGGCGTAGAACTGGCTCAAAAGACCATTGAAGTGGAAGAAAAGAACATTCGCGCACAGATTTGGGACACTGCAGGCAAGTTGAACATATCATTATATTAATTATGACAGAAATAACCTGAAATTTCTTTTGTCTTTTTGAACAAAGGCGTCGTACTCGAGGTCTTTCAAAAAGACAAAAAGGTACAAACATAGGTATTTAAGTTATCTCAGGTTCCTAGTTCAAAAAAAGACATACCTTTGTTTATGTAAGTTATTAGTTAAGGCATAAAATATATTGATTTAATTACCCTTATCAAAGCTGCACAATTCATGAGCCAGGCTAAAAAAAAAACCCTTATTTTTCTTTAGCAAATAGCTGTACAAAAATCATCTTTGTCACGAAAATTAAACTTTACCTAAGCCAAACAAAAAGGTTGACAAAATTTTATTCTCATATCAACGGCTACACAATCCAAGTTTAATCTCCTTATTTTTCTCATGTAACAGATTCAGTATTGAAAGAGACGCATTTAACCTCTTTTGACCACCGATTGCACACTATATACCATGAATTGTTTACGCTTTGATTCCCAAGAGTGACTAGCATCTAATTTCTCCCTACGGTAGCACAGCTGAATCAGACATCAAAGGTCGCGAGGATTAAGGAAAAGATCACCTACTAAAGAAGCTTTTAATTCTTAAACAACTTCTCCTTGTCAGCGCCTTAGAAATGTATAAAAAACAGTATGGAGAATATGTATACTGATGTTAGGGTGTAAAGTGTTATAGCAAGTAGCTCGATATTAGCTGATACTGAATAAGTTAAGCCTTACTTCCTGTTTTCAATATTCCCCTTCATTTGTTTCTGTATCGATCAGCCGTAACCTTTTGCATACTGTCAATTATTTTGCTAAAGTTTACTGATCCGAAAATAGAAGAAGATTTTCGAAAAAATGGCTTAACTGTCACAGCCAATGGAAATTGAACAAAGTAAACTTTCGAATACAAAGTAACTGATCAAATTGCGCGGAAAGAAAAGACCCAAAATACATTATGTTCTTATTCTTATGTTAAGAATATGGGCTATGTGCTCAGACGAGTAAATTAGGAGATTTCAAAAGGATTTTATTAAGTGGCAATTAACCACGTGAGGAACAATTTTGGACGGAAATCATACCGCGAGATCAATTACAAACTCACGCTCTTTTGACTATGAAATAACGCTTGTAAATTTCAGACCGAGTTAATCTCAACACAGTTCAATTACCACAAATGATTATAAATCAAAACGTAGGGCTAAATCAGCAGTTATATTAATATGTTGATCTGTTTTCTGCTGCTTTAGTATTGGTGGAATGATACATCTAGTACCGTGTAACATAAGGATTTTTGTTTACCTATTTTGATGGATTGGCGATTTTTTGTGTTCTACGGAGCAAACGTTATATTTTGTTACGTTAAAGAAGCACTATATAAACAACGAAAAAGAGAAAATTTAAACTTAACCATTCCTAATATTTTCAATTTTTTCGAGTTATACTAAAGAGGAATACCGGATAGATGGATATTCCGCGTGAGTCTCAATACGAGGAATGCAAACTGCCCGAAGGTAGTAATTTCATGGCATTTTACATGGGCGAAAAGATATCGCGTTTTAGCGGAAGTTATCTATAGAATTATCCGCAAAGTCTGCATAGACAGGAACCCGCAAAGTTATCATGCAGCAGAGATTCGCTCTGATAACGGTCGCCCTTTAATAGCCTATGGTATTTCTTGAACTGAGTCGGGAGTGCAATATGGTTTGAATTCATATGTGTGATTATAATTCGAACTAATGCGAAGCGCGCACGTTCGCTCTCAGACCATAATTGCAAGACACGAGGTTCCATCCACCAACCAGTTGAATCCATTTGGAAATAGCACTATTAAATCAGCTAAAGAAGAGATCGCTAGGAAAATTTTTAGAATAATAGTAGCTGCAAAATAAAAAGCCTAAAAATTCTAATTAAAGCAAAGGCATTTTCGGGAATCAAAATGTTACCATTTTCAGGTGTTGTAAATTTGCTGTCAGATTTTTCCCAGTGAAATCTGCCTATTCTAAATTTCTTTTGGAAAGTGATTCATTTTTGATCATAAACATGTTAACGCAGAATGAAGCCATTAGATTTCAAAGTGAACGTGCGAAAACTTCTTCAAGCGCCAGGGACCAAATTGCGTTTCAATCTTGCGCGTGGTTGGTTTAAATGTTGACGTGAGTTGTTTTGACCAATCACAGTACGAAGCAAAGCAAATGCAATGCAATCCTGGATAATATTCGACACTCAATTAAAAATTGCTTCAGTTCAAAATGCTGCTTAACCACGACCTTTACTCGTTTCAGGCCAAGAGCGATACCGAGCCATTACAAGTGCTTACTACCGCGGAGCCATGGGCGCTATTCTGGTTTATGATATCGCCAAGGTAACGTCATTCCAGAACCTCGACAAATGGATCACAGAATTGAAAGAACACGCCGAGCCAGACTTGTCAGTCATCATAATCGGCAACAAATCCGACCTGAAACATCTACGAATGGTAGAAACGAAACGAGGCCACCAATACGCAATCGATCAAGACATGCTCTTCATGGAAACCTCCGCACTAGATTCGACAAACGTTAATGAAGCGTTCGAGGAGCTTGTAAAGCATGTATACGACGGGGTAAAGAAGAAAGAAAAAGAGAGAACGTCTTCAAGAACTGTCCTCCCTCTTCCACCGGATCAGTTAGATTTTGTTCAGAATGGAAAAAAAGGAACGGTTAATGTAGGAAAGACTGCTACGGAGAGTCAGATAGCTAAAAAGAGGAACAATAAGCTTCCATGTTGTTCTACATAGAGCAATGAATCGGTGATATAAGTTTCGCTTTTGCTGAAATTTAGCAATATATCATAGAACCAAAAGTGGTTGAAAAAAATATCTTCAAGGAGCCATATCACATATACAAGAGAAACGCTGTGTTAGTTTGAAAAGTTCTTTGGCGAAATCTGGGTCAAGTAGGGAAAACATTTGAAGGCAAACTCGTCTTGAGAATGAGGCTGATGGGTAACTTAGATGTTTATTTAAAGAAAGCAAAACTGATGGCTGAAAATGAAGAAGGTTAAGACGGAATAAAAATAACCAGCGAGTAAATTCAGATGAAATATTTTTATAATGCACATATTCGCTTTAAAAGCGATATTCCATATATTCTGATATAAATTATAGCAGTGCAGTTTTACAGCACAAGGTCGCAACTGAACACTGACTAGAAAGTCTAAGACTCCACCAGGAGTGGAGGAGAGCACAACACTCTATATTTATCTCAGTACAATTGGCAGACAGTTATAGATACGCATGCGCTCTATTTGGACAAGGAGCACATTAACTCTTCTTATCACGAGGAACTTGTAAAGCTCGGACGTTTCCAAGACGTGAACGTCAGTTGAAGAGTCATTGTTTTTCATAATGATTTCAACAGACTTTCAGTCGAGCATTATAGTTTAAAACGCTGAAACAAGGGTTTTTCGATTGTTCTTCAAGCAATTACATTGGTTCCTCGGCCGTTTGTTTCTTGACAATGTTTGTGTTTAATTCTCTTCTATATTTATGATGGAAGCGGTAGGATTTCTATGTGTCACATAAAGGAAAAATAAATGAAACAAAAGTCAGTTACTCCAGAAACTATTATATTAGTTGCGCATTTTCAGGATTTATTCCCGCAGGAACTTTAACTGAATAAAAGAAAGCTCAAAATCAACTCACTGCAGCCGAGCGGAAAAGAAATACTCTTACGCAAGAGAGGGGGGGGAGAAGTAGGGTCTAAATGATGCAACGACTTGATACCAATGTGAGAAAAACAACATCTACCTTTGCCATTCATCAGAAGGAAAATTAACCCTGTCTATTAAAGAGTAAATAAAAGGCTATGCCATAATCAGAATGACATGTTAAGGAAGCGGTAAGTTATGATCTTTTTAGTCCTTCAGTTTTTAACAACACAGAGAATTGCATTGAATTGAAATAATTGTTTGTTAGAGAGAAGACAAAAAAGAGAGACGAATAAAGCAAAAGGAAAAACGCGTGTTGTTAAATATGTAGGATGTTAACTCGGATCGCTAAGGATAAATCTTGTAAAATTCAGGCGAAGATATTTTTCAAAAGGACAAGCTATAAAACCCAATTCCTCAAAGGGGCATTGGAGCTCAAAATGCACTACGATAACTACTTTATCGAATGGAAGAGATTACAACCAGGGAACGGTTATTATTTAACGTCGGGGGGGGGGGGGGATTGAAGGATCTTTGTCGACCCTTCCCCCCCCAACTAGGTCCTGTAGAAATCTAATGATCCCCCTCATTGGCAGTGAATGGAACAAAAGAAACACTCATTTTTCGATAGTCCCGTCTTTATATTCTGTTGATGAAGACTGATCCCCTTTCCCTTTCGTTCCCCTAAAAACCATAAACCATATGACCCCCCCTATAGTCCTAATGTATCCTTCAATTTCTCCCCCCCCCCCCCCCCCAAAAAGGCGATGAATAATGACCGGCACCTGGGTTTCTCAGTGTGCAGACTGAGCAGATTACTAATGACGGCGGCTGTCGCGTTAACACGATCAGTCGAAATATATTGAAAAACTAAACCATTCACGTCAATTCTCCATCATTTCAAGATAAGCCATATTTGCCGATTGTGCGCTGAGCACTTACCGTTGATTGCAGCTGTCACTGACCGTTCAATTTAACCGAAGATAATTTTCATCGTCCATTACCCAGCTGCAGATGCAAGTAGTGCTTCATAATTTCTAATTCTCCGGCCGTTCTGACTGAATATCCTTATCAAGGTCAGTTTTGTTTTCCTTTTTCTGTTTCATAACTCTGCTATTCGAAAAACTACAAATGCATGGCATGTTATATCTATTTTTTTAATTCTTCTTCACTGAGCATTAGAGTCAGCCAATCATTACAGTCATCTTTTACTTGATTTATTTCATCTTTAGCCGTTTGATAATCGAATCAATCTATTGCACTTTTCTTTTCGCTATAAATATGGTCCGATCTCATTCCTCGAATAAAAAATATCCAAAGTCTGTTTCCAAGCTGATTTTGTTTACAGCTTAACGGTCTCATCGCGTTCATTAAGTATGTGGGTTTTTAACTTTTCATTCAGACCTTTTGCAGTTTGATTCTTTCAAATTTGGATGTTTGTTGCTTAACGTCAATCAAAAATTTAAGAATGTGCCAGATAATAAGAGGAACTGAATGATACTCACACTTCTGAATTCCAGTTTTCTTCTTTTATTTTCGACATCTTATATGGTTAATTTGTTCCGTTGGATTTCTCCATGTTGACATGATTGAGATATTCAACGACAATTGGTGAATTCGAGTAGTTTTTAGAAAATAAACCACGCCGCATTAAAAGAGGGTCTCAGTGGGGTTTAACCGTTTTCTATGCTTAACCGTTAGCCATAAAACGGTCCAAAAACTAAACTTTCAGCCGTAAAAAGCTCAAAAAATTTAAACGTTAGTTGTAAACGCCACTATACCCCGTCGAGACCCTCTTAAAACGGTTGGATGAAAGTTTGCATTTGCATTTCGAAATTATCACAAACTTTGAGAACAGAAATATCCTCCTATTTGAAAAAGATGAAACTTAACGTGCACGAAAGAAAACGCACACGCCCCTTTTCAATTCCTCGGACAACTTTTTTTTTATCTAAATGCAAATAAAAAGCAGGGAAAGTATATATATCAGAAAAGTCACTCGATTAGCCTTTTTGGTGTGTTCACTTGGGAAGCTGAGTGAGGGACAACTGTACCATTTAGCGAATCGCTGAGTGAGGGACAACTGTACCATTTAGCGAATCGCTGTTGTAAGTTATTTTTAAAACCGTTAACATCAATATTGCAACGTTGTTGACAAAGGGCCGACTGCTCGAAACGGGCGTCAGCTTTAGAAACCCTTTACGTTGGCCAATTACAATTATCAACTCAGTTGATAAAGCCAAATCATCTCGTAATATTCTTACCAACGCAGCACCACAGGTCCTTTTTGAAACTTACCATAGTGTTATTCATTGGTTGTTTACTAAAATTGATATGTTCAAATAGTTTTGCGAACGTTTTACTCATTACGTCTTGCCAGGCGAGCCGGAAATGTTAGTAACAGACTTTTTAAAATTTTTTCCGAAATATTGCTTTTGATTTCATCTGTCACGCTGAACGTATTTTGCCACAAGGTGATAGCCTAAATGAAAGGGTTCGGACGCTTTTAAACGCAATCAAGAATGATGTCAAATCAGATGATAATCGAAGTCAGTATATATCCTAAATATACACCTGGTTGAGGAGCAAACTTTAATGTCCGAGATAAAAACAATATAGTCGTTTACGACGGAACACCCACTAGGATTCAGGGAAAAGGCTATCGAGAGTTAACAGAATTACGGTTTACTCTCTCACGAAACAATTTTTCATTATTAATATTCTGAGCAAACTCTCTTAGGGGAGATCTATCCACTAGTACCAACACAGACAGTTTTGCTCAATTACTAGTGAACGGTGAGGTTGAGTACGTTTCACGCACGAATTTTAGAAAAATTCACGCATCGTGTCTACTTTGAACGGTATTTCTCGCGTCAAGAATTTCAAGGGGAAACTTCAAATCTCTCCTCTTGTGAAATAGAACACATTTTAGTTTTTTCTTTAATCAATTGCAAGTGTCAAATATAAACCCTCAAATTGTCGAGTGGTGAGAGAGGTCAAATCAGGGTAATACGTCCCTGATAGTCACAATGCACCCACTCAGCTCGTTTTTAAGACGTTGTGATCATACATACTCAGTAAAACCATTTGTTCAATTCTACTCAAATAATAAAACTTTCATTATTTTACTTGAGTAGAACGGGCCTTTATTAGCTTTTCCGTTCAGTATTCACCGAAACAACATCCTAAAATTAGAAAGTTAGTCGATTCTAAAAGTGGCTCTTCTTTAAATGTACTCGTCAAAATGGGGATGCGGAGTTTAATTCTCGTATTTATGTAGGGGACTGAAGCTCCTTCCCCGCCCACCCTTCGCCCCGGTCACACCTTTCCTATCCGTCAGCTGAGAAATGGATATTAATGTCAAACGGTAAAGTGCTTCACAGAAAGGCAACTGATTAAATATTTTAACATAGGCTCTTTACTTTCTTTTAAAATGAAAATCGTGAAACTGTGCTATTCTACCAGTGCCGGAGTATCTGAAAATCTTAAAAAAGCGATCTTTAATATATATTTACCAAAGCGAATTATCCAACTACGAATACTTAAGCAACGAAACTTAATCTGATAATTTTGCAACGTTCAATGCGGATATAGATGACAGTAAGAGCGAGATAACTCCGTCACGTATTTTCATAAAAAGAAAGAAAAATGATACAATTACGATTATTTCACACTGATTTTGTGTTTCAGAATCACACTTCATTGTCTTGGAAATCGCAATCAACTTTCCTAAGAACACGATGATTCATTTATACCCGCTTTTTTTAGGAGCCACTTATTAGAGATGTTTTGAGTGCGCACGTATGTTTCATGCAAATTTTCCGGTAATTGAAGGTAAAGTGGTTGCATCCCAGTTCAACAAAGCCTACCGCCAAAACTGAGTGGATTTTCTTTAATAAACTAGCTTTCACTTTAATACGTTTAACTTTTAAAACGTGACTCATAATATTTTTTGTATTGTCGAAAGTGTCAATCAACATCAAAAGAGAAGAAGAAGGAAATAAGTTGATTGCAGTTCCTCGACTACTTTAAGAACTTAGGGCCTTTCCCTGATAGTAAAATCAGTCAAAATGAAGGAAGATTACACAACTTATATACTAAAGTGTTTTTGCCTATTTACTAAGCGATCAAGTGAAACCAAGTAACAAAAGCTTTCTTGCAAGCTTTTAAGATTAAACATGCTCGAGATTTCGAAGGAAGCTGAAAAATTAAGACGGATTAATTCACGGAAAGGGAGGATAGTTCAGTTTAAGACTGAGTGTAAAATGACATAAGCATACTATACGGTGAGAAATAAACAAGGTAGAGTGTTCACGAAGGGTTCAGTCGTAGTTGTTCGGTTCCTTGGCCTATCGGCTGCGAAAATGAACGCTTCAGTTAAAGAGAGAGAATTGAAAGTTGAAAAAAGAGTTTGGATCGCACAACCTCTTGGTTCTAATTATTCTCTTCCATCAACGCGAGAACGAGGTGGGTAGGTAGGCAGGGGGTAGGGTCTTGCAGAAAACTTCCTTTTTATTTTATGGATGATTTAAAGCTTTTACTCTGTACCAGCGTCACAATCGATTATTGATTATTTACCAAAGTTATCATCTGCTTTCACCTTACAGTCACGCCCTTTCACTATGACCTTTGAAAAGGCCAAGGGGAGAATCAGATCTTTTAGAACTGACGCATTTCCTAATTAGTCGTCGTCATTTGCATACATCTGTCTAGATAGAACTATATTTCAAGCGTCTGTAATCGATCGAAAAGACAGCGACTGGCCACCTTTTAATCTCAAAGATTTCTTTTAATTTAGATCGATCTGAACCATCATATATTTTCAAGGATCGCAGAAGATTGACACAAAAAGGTAATTGATGCCTTTACAATCTCATAACACATCCCAGGACACCTAGCTCCCATTTGCTGCGTAAATTTTCGTTTTAATTCGAGTGAAGTATTCAGGAAACAAGGACGGCGGGCGGCATTTGCTAATAACTAAATTGAACAAAGGCGTTCTTCAAAGCAGTGGGGTTTTACATATCAAGGAATTAAACGCTTTTCGAGAAGTGAAACAAAAGTTATTGTGACTCAGTTTCGTTTTGCGCAGGTAAGTTTACTCTTTTCTTTTCTCGGCACATAGGTGAGCTTTCCTTTACGCAGAACCGAGAATATAGAAGCAAATGTATTGCAACTGCTTTTGACGAGATATTGATCCGTGTGTTTTTCTTTGGCCTAAAATTTAGTATTTCAGTCCTTAACTGAATCTGATTTCCAACGTCTCAGTTCTTTAGAACCTATATCTTCAAAACCTATCCTTCATTGCTTAAATCGCTCACTATTTTCTCGCCGATAACATGCTTGAGTTATACGTTTTCTGTGGAGTAATTATCTGTTACCATCTGCAGCGGCCCTTAAACGTTACTTACATCAACATATATATATAGAACTGACTTGAAGTTATTACAAAGATCATGACAAAAGGAATCTTTTACAGGAAAATTTTTAAGACGAGCAGATAATGTATTTTATAAACCTACGGCTAAAAGTCGTTATTTCCAACGATTTCTCTCGGGTCGGCGAGATAGTTCGATATCTGCTGATGAAGGAAGTCAAAGTGAAACGCCAAAATCACACGTATAAAAGAACTTGACAGAATTTCTTGTCGTTTTCTGTTACTGCTTTAATATGAAACATTGTCAGTTGTTAATCCATGTCAATGAAAGACTGGTCATAAGCTCCTCTCCCCTCTTAATTTCTATTGAGGACTAAAACCCACCACGTGCTATATGTTCCGATAGAAACACTGCAACAGTTCATTTTTTTGTAAATTCATCTTATTCTCTCGTCTCTTCATTATTTTCACAGTTAACAGCAAATCGACAGTACTACACTGACACTAAAGCACAGCTTCTCGATCTTACAAAGTAATGGAAAACATCACGTCTAACAGTACAACTACTTCCTCTGAGTTCACTTCACGAGTGGGGGTGTGGTACTGGGTTCTAAGGGGTCTGCTTGGTTTGATCATTTTGGCGGGAAACACTCCTGTCATCTATGTCATTGTCAGGTGTCACAGACTCCAGAAGGCAGCTAATTGGTTTATTCTGTCATTGTCGCTGGCGGACCTTTTTGTTGGAATTTTCTTGATCCCTGTTTCTTCCGCATGTGCTTTATGGACGAAAACCTGTAACTTCTATGTCTTGAGAAGAAGTTTCGACCTTCTGCTCTTTGTCTCCATTGGTAACATGTGTGCGATGACCGCTGACCGGTACCTCTTCGTGGCGAAGCCGCTGACCTATCAGCAGAACATGACGAATTCTCGCGTTTTACTGTGGATATTAACCGCATGGATCATACCGATTATCAGTTCTCTCGTTCCCTTCGTGTGGAAATTCTCTAACACGTCGGTAGATCCAGCTAGAGCCTTTAGAATACATGGCACACTGCAAACTATCTTCTTCAACCTCCTTCCTTGCGCCGTGATGTTGCTTATCTACGGACATATTTTCTCCATTTCTAGAAGGCATTCGAGGCAGATTCGCGCCCTTGCGAAGAATCAACATTTAACGCACGCAAACAGGTTCAATTCCCCGCCGCGAAGGCTGGAAAGGTCTGCAACGAGGGTCTTTGGTCTGGTTGTATTAATTTTTGTGCTATGTTGGATGCTCTCGGCGTACAGGAATCTCTGTGACTATTTTTCTTTACCATGCCAAGTTACTTTTGAGGTTGTTTTGACATCTCGGCTTCTCATGATCACAAATTCAGCCATTAACCCTTTTATTTATGCTTTACTGAAGGAAGATATAAAGCAAGAAGTGAAGAAGATGTGTTGTGGACGTAAAACCAGAACTGCGTGTGTAAATTCACGCATTCCATCTGTTTACAATCACAGAAAGAGGGGTGATCTTTCTGACAATTTGTCAGTTGTCATACGCGAAAACTAAGAGTCGAGAAACGTTGAAAGGACACAGCCCTAACTGTATTTTAACTCTGATTTCCCAAAGATAAAAACTACTGGATGAATTTGGACTTCACTCCTGATTTTGACGATATAGTCGCGCAAAAACAGACTTGGTCAAGCAGTGCTTGTTGCCATAGAAATACAGTCGTCTACAAAAGTGACTCTGAGCTTGTTCAAGGATAGAATACCCTTTTCAAGTTTCGTACATCATGTTCTCCGTTTTCCCAGAGGTCTCTTTTCCTCGTCAGGAACATCCTTTATCAGTCTATACTAAAAACACACAAACAACAACAACAAAAAAAAAACTAAAAAAACACCTAATAGACTTCGACTGTGAGAGACGAAATTGAAGCTCTAAGTAAGAAAAATAGGAAGTGTTCTAAACATGTAAAAAATTATTTCCACCGGAGAAGGCCCTCCGTAAGTTCATTTAAGGGTTAAGCTAAAAGTGAGCAAAGCACAGAAAATAAAATGATCCGTAGAATACTTATGCATCAGGGAGTTCTGAAAAATAACACACCACATATGGATTCAGTACACTGATGAAACCAGTTTTCTGTTAAAATAGATATATTTGCGCCTAAATTCAGAAATTCACTGAGAAATTCAGCGCAGAAATTCCCCGCATGCGCTGTCTCGTCGATTCCGTTTCCAACACTCGAACTTTGGAACAGGATCGCGAACTGCGCGTGCTAAGACAAACAAAAACTTCGAATAAAGCGGCCTCAACCAGCAAAACATCATGCAGTATTGCATCTTCTATCATTTGCCCATTTCTGTCATGTCATTATGATGGTGGATTTTTAATTTCGAACTAACTTTTTCTCTCCGTCCACTCCTTGGCGATCACTTATCCGATCCTTTTTGTGTACAAAGTTTATGGGTCACTTTCTCGTTAAAGAAAAGATGTAAAGCTATATTGCCACAGCCGTAAGACAAAGAAATATAGGTGTAAATTCACTTAGAGGATGTGTGCTCTAACTAAATCACTCACAAATGAGCTCCAGAGAACTCGTTTGTGGGCTGCCATCTCATATTAAAACTTCAAATGAAGGCCTTTAAACACGAATTAAACATCACGCATAGAAATCGAAAGCTAATAAACTAGTTATTTTAGTGTAGATCTACTTGTCGGTCGCAACATAGATAGCGAGTAGCGCAACATATCAGACTGCAACATTCGCGATGGAAGGCTGGTGGATTTATGAAAAAAAGATTATTACGTGACGAGCTTCAATCATAGTGTTAAGAAGAGCAATGTTGAAAGCGTCCAGTTGATAATTTAAATTATGGGTTCCATCGTTAAACTTATAACAGTGAAAAAGAGCAAAGCTTAGAACAAAGGAAAAAAATGACTTGTTCTTTCTTTTCATTTCCTCTTTCTTCTAACATCCAAGTGAAAAGAAATCACTCGTCCCTAAAGCTTAGGAATACAGGAGGGTCTGTTGTGCCTGAACGCGATGCTTTCTTTTTATTTCTTAAGAAAACGAGGGAAATTTCTGGTGAAACATTATTTTCTTTCAATTTCTTTGAAGAAAGCTGATGGCTTTTCTATTTCAACGAAGAAATTACCAAATAATCAGTTTGTTTTTGGCAGGTTATACCTGCTTCGATGCGCGGGTATGCTGGCCTAAATTGATAAGTCAAGGCAGACAGACTACGAACAATCACTTTAAATAACTCTATAATGCAGGGCCTCAAAAATAGGAACAAAATGGCAAACTCATAGTTGTGCTATCTCAATGATGAATGAAACTGCAACCCAAATTTTCTACATTTGCTTCCTTTTTATTTTGCCAAACAACCCAGCATATTGTAGCTAGTCAGATTATTTGACATGAAAACGGAAGATTTGTCAATGCAGTACACAGATGTGACTTGATCACGAACCACAGGCAAGACCTTGGTCTGAAATGTTAAATATGAAAACATTGCTCGAAAACCATAATCTTTAACCGTTTCGACGACGAAGTGCCCACAATATTATTAGACTCTTAGAAAGCCTTTTGATGTTTATGCTTCATTTGATTCTCGTAATTCTCGAAATTATCTAATCAAAGCAAACATAAAGTATAAGGCCTGGCTCGCTATGGCGATTAAATTTTTTGCAGTTCATGATAAGCTGGTTCATGTTAATGTCCGAGGTATGCATTCCCTCGGAGGAAAGGTAGATTTGTCTCTTTGTTCGGCGTGTGTACCAAATGTATGACATCTTTCCATGTCATCCGTTATTCTTTACATGGGCGCCAAATGGAGGTTACAGAGCGATGGCCTTTCCCTTCAACACGAGAAGCGGACCAAACACGCAGATTATGCGGCGTTCAAATGAGCATTTAACATTTCAAGGCAAAGTGATTTAATACTCACGAAATTTGTGTCTGAACAATTAAGACCCCTATTACTAACTTAGATGGAAAGAGCAAGCGGAATTGTGATATGTGATTCAGGGATGACTTTTAACTGGAATACACTTCGTATCGGAATACTAGCAAAATATATACCTTTGAAATCTTCGTTTTCTTTTATTTTCTGAAATGGTTAGGTTAGCACAGCCATTTTAATTTAAATGTAATGGAGTCATTTCCCGATGGCTAAATAAATAGCTTGAACTAATCAACACCAATCCAATCTCGCATGAATAAAAGAATGACAGCAATCACGCTCTTTTAGTTTCTCAATAAATAACCGTAAAGCTGACTTACGCACTGGGACTGTTTTGCTATTGAGGATTCTCATATTGCTCTCTAACAATGTAATCCTTATTGTACTGGCAAAAATCCACGCTCTGGGAGAGTACAAGGGCCCATGGAAAGTTTTCGAGCGAAAACGCAAAAACGCACGCTATTCTCAAAAGGATTAGGTTTTCACAAAATAATCCGAGATTCGTAAACTAAAAGCGAAAATGTGGCTTTGTTTTCATAACAGCGGGTACAAGCCAAGGTCAATTTACTCTTATGGTAGTTAAAAACAAATGTCAGTTTAGGAATTAAGTGTCAAAAATCACCTCACCGTTTCCGTGTGATTCTTCTTCGCAAGGAGTATTTTTCTCCCCAGTTTTTATTATGCTCGCATCAGCCGGAATTTCTCGATTTGAATTCAATTTTAATGAAAAATAAAGTCTTTCCATTTTATTTGACAAAAAAATTTTACTTGCACTCTTAAAAACAGAGGATTCGGTTGGAGAAATAAAAAAATGGAGAATGTTGATCCAAGAAGGCTCCGTGCCTACCTTTACGACACGTCGTTTATCAGCCAAATGGAAATCCTCACGATTTCAAGTTAAGTCAATTGCAACTGAATGAACTCTGAAGGGAAGCAGTGCCATAATAAACTACAATGATCATTAACAAAGCCCCTGTCCAAGAGCCTATAATGTGCTTTGTATATCGCTGATCTCTGCTCACATCGCAAAGCGTAAGCAGAATTTCTTGCCAGTCCCATATTCTCATGTGTTTAAATAAATCCCACCTCTAAAGCTTTTTCTCGGTTTAATAATGATCACTGTATAAAGCTTCTGATCAAGCAACGTTCAACCAGCTTACAACAACAGTCCTTTATAAGCAAAATGACAATCGAATAACAACGGTTACCATGAATAATTCCCAACATTACAGATGACACATTTAAATAAATCGAGCTCAGAAATTCACTAAAAGAAATAAAGACCCGAATATGCTCTTTTTTTTCCGTCTTTAAATTTTTCCTAATTTAGCTCATTTTTGCTTTTCATTTTTCGGCGCTCTGCGTTTCTTTTGAGTTCTTCTACCTGTCAAAGCTTTCATTGTCATAGCTAGGTCAATTCTATGAGTGCTGACTCGAACATTTTCTGATCTAGTCGGGCTCTTCAGCTGAAACAAACTGTATGCACCTTCTTTAACTTCTTTGCGCGTATTTAATGAAAGTACGATAGGGGAAAAGACATCTATAATATTTTTGAAGCAAATGCTTAAGAAAGCCCCCAGCCTGAGGCACTAGGTAGCAACAGGTGTACCCGTCACTTAAATCTAAACATGAAATTATTGGTCGGACATCAATCATTATGACAGGAAAGAAAAGGTTTCCTTCCGTACGCTGAATAGCGAAAGTTGTCACTAATTTGTCACTAATTTGGAGCAAATTATGTATCAATCAAGTGAAACGTGCATTTGATTTTTAGCCCGTGGTTTGTATTTAACGTGTTGTCCAGTACTGAGTATCTTTGTTTTCTTTTCCATTTCCTTACGGTTCATAACAAAGAGTTAAGTTAATTTTCATGTTCATTAATACAGAGAGTTTGAAACACGAAGTTTACGACAAGTAACAGAAACAGAAATTTCGCTGTGGCACTCACACCTTTCACAACTCAAGCAGAAATATCTATATAAACTGTTTCTATAGAATTAATTGTTTTCTATTTTCCCGTGAAATTAAACACGCCGTGTAGAGGTAATTTGAGCCAAATGAGAGCTGTTTCCTTCGCTGTTAGCCTTGAAGTTTTGCCAAAACTCATACATGTTGAGTACCCAATCAGTTACTTATATCATATATCAGAAATTTATTTATTTGGCTCTCTTTCAAAGGCCTATTTAATCATTTTATTTTTATTTTATATATTTCTTTTAACCAAGGTATACGGCCAAGTCACGACATCGGTTTCCCAATGGTTCTTCTGTTGAAACCAGATACAAAAAAATTGTAATATCATGTCTTTTGTTTAGTTTTGTCAGATAAGTCTTAGCTGTAATGGTTGACGTAAAATCATCACGGTAAAAAATGCTTTTATAATAGTTCTGTATTCACGATAAAAGAAGAATTTCGGCCTAAAAAAATAATTCAATGATTTGGAGATCCTATAGGCCTAAGTATATCTCAGAGAATCACGCGACATTTTGACAAGTTTTGTTCATTTTCTTTAGTATAATTACCAAAGAAATATCGGCTGCACTATTTAATACGATTCAAATGCGCTCTTTGATGACCAATTTGTATAGATACACTTACTGGCCAGATGGTGATAGTGTCTTAGGAGCCGACAGCTTTGTTGACATGCGGCTCGCGCAAAATCCGATGGATTACGAGGGTGAATGGAGCGTTGCTGATTCATTCCCCTGAAGTTTATTTTAGGACGAAAAAAATTATGAAATACAATTTTTCCTGAGCTATACGGCGATTTCTTTTCAGCGAGAGTTTGTCTAATCATACGTGGGAGGGTTACGTTTTAATCCTTGGATAATAATCTTAGAAACGCGTATTCAATTTAAAGTGAGACAGGACCACTTTGGCACTGTTCATTTCACTAATCGCATCACTTCAATTCCGTTTGAGTACTTCACCCCGCACTTTGCAGAATCATGGTCCAACTTCGATGTCCATTTTTACCTACTGCTCTTATTCCCACCAGTTATCCCAGCAGAAAACTGAAGAAATATATTGGGCGTTTAAATATTACAGAAAACTGAAACCATGAATCGATTTTGTGCTGTCTTCTTCGAACGAATTCCTTCTTCCTCCTTCTTCCTCTGAAAAAGTCATCGTAACAGAAACTTTCAGTCGATAAAAAGTCATTTTCAGTTTTGAATTTTTCAAATTTGGACGAAGGCAGTAGGAATTTGAACTTCTCATCGAATAACCCTATGTTTTGATTGAGGAAGTTATATATGTATAAAAAAAGAAAATGAAATTCAAAGCGTCTGAACTTAATCCTCCTTCCTAAGACTCATCAAGAGAAGTACACAAAGCTGGCGTCGATAGTTACATCAAATTCAACAAACCCACTCACTAAAAGGGGTTAACTTACATATACAACCCACGCATCTTTATTTTTAAGCAAAGCTGACCGTGGTCAAACGCCGACTTCAAGTGCGTGTGGGCGGTAAAAAAATGAGCCCTCGTTTTTTATTTCGATACCAACGGACTTAGCTGGTGTTTCTGTTCTCAAAGAATTTTCTAATTTTAGAAAAAAGGCAAAGATGCGCACAGATAATGTGTTTCACCGTCCCGCTGTCCACTCCAATTTTTATTTTTTCTAAGCCGCTCTGACTAAAATGTCGTTGGGTGTTTCAGTAAGAATTTATCAAATCAGTTCTCATAAGTTGTGTAGCTCTTAGTAATAGAAGCAAGTTTTCTGTCCATAGTGCGCAGACAATAGTGTCCATGGCAAACCATGCTTCAACCACAGAATGACAAGACAAAAGGTCCTAATTCCACAGGAGTAACGCCCCAACCCTTAGTCTTTTGTTGTTTTTTTTTTAAGAGACTGGGCCAGTTCGATAAAGACACGAGCCAACGATAGAATTTGCCATCTGTTTCAACAAAGAAATTAAACTGGTTCTTCAACAAGAAAGAAAAGCGTGGGCAATTTTTAATCAAAATCTCGGTTATTGCACAGTATTGGCGTGTATTGGCCCTGTAACTAAAGCCAGTCGGAAAAATATCTTATTGAATTAAATGACCTCAGTAGGTTTCCTGTTTGCAACCATCCTTTTGATTTCTTCCGTCACCAGATCAGAAATGAGCTTGTGAAGGTATCTTAATTTGGCACAAATCCAGAAGAGATATACTGAATAACTATTTTACCCTTTCCTCGGTATACCTGCTATATGTGTCTTGTCAACCGGTATAATTCGAAACGAATGGAATTAAATCAGTCGTATCATTCAAGAGAAAAATTTGCTCTAAAAATAGACTTTCTCTCTCGTACATTTCACTCTGCAGCAGCTGGGTGCGGAACGAATCAAGTTAATTTTCACACTCGTAGAATCGATCGCTCGTATTTCGTTTCGTATGAGTTTATCGGATTTATGGGATTTATATCTCAGTTTAATTGTACTTAAGACTAGTGCCATATTATTAAATATGCGTCAAGGCAGCCTGAAAATGAATGCGGTTCACCTGACGTGAGCATAAGAACCTCATTACATGGAATATTCCTCGAGATTCTCTCTGCTCGCTTCGTGGGAAGTTAAAAACCAATATTGACACGAGCGTGGTTACATTCTGTTGCAAAGGAAATTCGTAACGATCTATTATTATCTGTAAATGGCTTAAATGGATTTGTTTAGTTAATTAACTCGCACCTTGAACTTAAAATACATTCCTAAGCACATGTAAATCCGAGCCATGTGTCTTTTAAAACTTGTAGTCTCTATTCGTCTCGCAGCATTCCATCATCGTGAAAAGAGACTGAGTGTGATATATCCTAAGAAGCTTCTGGTAATCCTCTATTTCGCAATTCGTTCGTCTTTATTCCAAATGCGCTTGTATTTAAAATGCGGGTTTAACTGTCTCTAGGTGCTTTATTTGCTTACACGATGTCCACTGTCACTCCTTCGACTTGTCGTCTCACAGGCTTATATTAACTCAATGCGGTTATTATTTGTGGTTGTCTGTCAGTGAATAAATAGAGTGAGCAAATCTGCCTGACAGGTTTCACCCAATTCTGCGCATTCGCCGAGCTCACGTTAGCCTTTGGAAGCGATCAAGTATCTGATTTTTTATTTTCAAAAGGAAAATTCGAAAATAAAACATTTCCATACCAGAATTTAAAAAATCCCTCTTTCTTTAACAGAAAACCAAGCTTTTAATTTCTAGAGTTCTAAAGATAAAGCGCAAATATTTGAAACTTTCTGCACTCTCCTTTGAGTAATGATACACTGACAGCCATCATTACGATTTTGCTAGTTCTGAACAGGTTGATTTAAACTTAACTCGCCGACCGACCGTGTGCATTGTTCATCTCCTATTGTGGGCCAAAGAGTATAAAATACGCAACCACTGTCTCGTCAACCACAGCGCTTTCTTTTTCACTTTATTTCGGAGATTTGAAGCACTAATCGCTGAGATTTAAGCGAGATTCGAGTAAAAAATCTCAACTTAGAGGTCCCTATTGTCTCGGCGAGAATTTCAACTTAGCTTTGTTCTCATCGCTCGGGGGTCGTATCGCACCTGTTCTACAGCGCACGTGCCTTCACCAAACGAACAAGTGGCAAAGGCAAGAGCGACTGGTGGCGTTGCTAAGTGCACAACGCTAGCAGTGGCCAAAATCAAACAAAGGCATGTTCTCCAAAGTAATTAGCTCATGCGAACAGAGTGTCTATCTTGTTTGAAATGTTTTGATAAATCGTTCGCACCAACTTCGACCCTGCTTACGAAAATCAAACATATTAACAAGTCGATAAGAGGCTTCATTGGAACGCCGGAACTACTTCTGTTTTCAACTAAGTGTAAGGACGAATGAAATATTTCAAAGCTTTTTTTTTTCCGAAGTCGGGGACAAAAGGAAGTTTACCTATTGTATGAATAATTGACATGGCATGGTTCACTGACAAATAACATACCTCCAAATATTTTCAAATTAAAATTTTATAACGCGCACCACAAAAGAACAGCGCTTTAGTTGTTAGTACGCTTTTCGAAAAGTCTTTTCAAAAGTGTTAACGACATCCTAATCACGATAACTCGTTACTACCCGAGAAAAGGAATGTGTTGCTTACACCAAGACGAATGTGTAGAATCCCTTAGTATTCGCCGTGCTTTTTGCCAGTCAGTCTGTCGGCCAGAATTCTAATCGGTAGAATTGTTCACGCTCAGTTGTGCTCATGCGAAAGTTATTTGACGTTCTGCGCTCTGATTGGTCGATCGCCCGCGCCACTAGCAGCGAACAAGCCTTCCAAGATTTAAACAAACTATTCTATCATGCATGCGCAATGCGATATTCTAGCTTAGATTGGCCGACAGAGACCTATTGTCAGCGTGGATTAGTCGTTTGGTCATTTTTCTACTCGCGCAACCTGTAAAGCATTGAATTCTTGATGGGACCCAGGCAGGTCTTTAATAAATTAATACACTGCCAGTAGCATTGGAAAGACTTTGTTGTTTTAAATAACAGACTGTTATTCTTTTGTCGTGATATGATCAAGGGGCATTCAGTTTGCATGAACGAAACTTTGCGCCGCATAGCAAGTGGGAAATTGTTTACAACCGCTGTAGATCCTCTCGCACCTGTCTCGGCGCCTATAATAAGTCAACCAGCGCAAAGTTTCTTCAGTCTATTTAAACTAAAGATAGTGCGCGCTCGATCTTGAATCATACGTCAAAGAGAAGCCTTCAGTTCGGACTAACATCCATCCGCAGAGTTTACACCATCAAGCACACCAACCTTATCGATCAAGAATGCCTCGCTCATTTTTAATCAAAAAGAAAGAATTCAAGAAGAGCAATATAACTTACTTTGGTAAGTTGAGTTTAATTCATTTTCAAGAATTCAAGTTGTGAGCATTTATGAATTTCTCTATTTTCTTTCTTAAGGCAATGTCATAAGATAAGAAATTGGACTTAAAATTACAAGCAAGGAAAAATATTTTTACTCTTTGAATTAGTCAGGGTGTAAAGATTTTATAAATCATTTTTTGATTGTGCATTTCACTGCGTGGCGACCGATAGTAAAATATTTCAGGACTGACCTCTCGAGAATAATACCGTATCTCAGCACTGCTCTTTTCTTGCGTAAAAGGAGACACAGCCGGATTATTAAAACGTCTATTGAAGTTCTTATTTTTTGAACGGCCATGTTAACGATTTTCTGATGAGATTTTCTCTTTGTTGAGTATTTTGAACATAAGCCGACCTTACTACCCGCAAAATACCTGAAGGGTCTTTTAAAAAGCATCAAAGCGAAATCATTAGCGGCTAAAAATCCCAAAATGTTTTATAATGATGCCCGTCGTACTCTTCTTGAAGTCGGAAAGCTTTCTTTTAGTCTTTTGGACAAAATCTGAGAAAAAAAGGATGGTGTGATGAAAAAAGAGTCCAAAAGTTTTGTTCTCTATACGATTACAGAACAGCTTCTTGCTTGTGTTGAATTATTTATTCTTTGAGTACAAACAGCGGAGAGATTTTCTTCGTTCTGTCGTTAGCAGGCTCATAAAAACCCAAAAATCTTTTCATAGATTCCTTTATATTGAAGCTCAAATCTCTTGTAGAAATTTTATTTTAAGGCTTTACTATAACTCTTGAATACGCAACAGCTTGGAGTAAGTCATGCGAGCTTTGTTCTCGACTGACAAGAAATATTTCCCATCTCGTTTGGATATACATTTTTTGCCCAGAGTTTTGTTAGTAAAATTCCGTGCTTGGGTCTTTTTTGTGGTTTGTTTTAAGAGCCTTCAGATTAGCAGAACTGTTAAAATGCGCCAAAGTAGAGCTTCGCGGTATCCGATGACTTTTTCAAATTGGTATTTTAAACCATTAAACATTCATAGTCAAAACCCAAACAGAACTGTTTTCTGTAGTGAAATGTTCACATGGGCTAACAAACGCAATGGGCTACTATCCTCTTTCAAATTTTATAACACAGACATACGATATAAAGAAGTCAGTTACGATTTTTCGTTTTTCAGTCTAGGGGTAATGTTGCTAATGTGGGATTCAGAAGTTCAATTTAAGATCCCTGTAAAAACTGAATAATTATGAACAAATCTAATTACCTCAATTTCAATTTTCTAAAGAAAGGCGTTGAAGGGCCAATTATTAAGGAAAACTTTTCCGTACAAATTAAATTGAATGTTCGGCTTAGCCGGAAAATCTTGGCTTCTTTAACAACTTTATTAGACCATAGGCTTGTTAAGCTGATTTGATAAACTTTGCGTATGATAAACGATAAATTCTGTAATCTCATTCACGCCACGCGTGTTAATAATGCGGTTTCCTTCGAGGGAGGTGCAACCCGAACCTAAGCTAAGTGTAAAAGTGTATTACTGAAGTAAACGAAGTGTCATTGAAGCAACTTTTCATTGTTACATTTTATTATGTCCGCAGATAACACGCACGACACCCCACCGACTGTAACATCCTCACAAGCGGAACTGTATCGTCTCGGGGTTCCCTATGTCCAACCGCTGGTTTTGTCAAACAATGAACCGCATATCATCAATACGAGCAGGGAAATGAATGGTCAGAATGGTTTCCCCAAAGACACGGAAAAGATGGTGAGCGCGTGGGGCCGGGAAAAAGTTCCCGAAGACGATCGCTTGGAAGACTTCACGTCAATTAAAGAGGAGAAGGACACCGACACGACAGGAGCCGAGAAACCCTACACATGTCAGCACTGCAGCAAAGTGTTCACTCGCTCATGGAATTTCCAACGCCATGTGCTGATCCACACTGGCCAGAAGCCTTACAAATGTCAGAAGTGCCCTAAGGCCTTTGCGCTTGCAGCGCACCTGAAGATTCACAACCGCATTCACACTGGCGAAAAGCCGTACACGTGTAATATCTGCTGCCGCGGCTTCGCCCAGCTAACCAATTTACAAAGACACATCCTCACGCACACGGGTGAAAAACCCCACAAGTGCCAGTACTGTCCCAAAGCATTCGTGAGCTCCAGCGATCTGCGAAGGCATGTTCGAATCCACACGGGCGAGCGACCTTACAAGTGCAAGCAATGTTCCAAAGCCTTCACAACATCCGGGAACCTCCAGTCACACATTCTCACGCACACGGGGGAGAAACCGTACAAGTGTAACATTTGCAACTGGAAATTCATCAGTTCGAGTAATCTCCGTACACATATACGTATTCACCATGCTTATTATCTAGAGAAGACCAACGCCAGTCACCACCGCCCAGAGCAACAGAACACCCGGCCGACTCCTGACACGGTGACCGACCAAATGAGAGAAAACATGCCTTTCAAGAATCTCATCGATTCTCAAAGAGAACAAGTCTTTTACTGATCCTAAAAGGACTATTGTTGGTGGACTCACCGTAGCAGGATGGAGAATTCAGTAGAACATGCATCAGTTCTCTCATCAGTACCAAATAAAAACTCTCAAAATACTTCACGCGATTTACAAGAGTGCGGATTGTCTCTTGAATAATACTGTGCTAACAATTAGCCGTTTCATAGCAAAAAGAACGGTATAAAATTTATAAAAGATAATACTTCTAAAAGGAGAACTAATATAAAAAATAACAGTGTATTTAGGTAAAACGATATGTTAAAAAAGTAACTTTTGATATTCAAAAAAAACGTACTAGAGATTATTAAGAAGAGTGAAAGAAAGGAAGATCCAAGCGCCGTTTTATTTTGCGAAAATAGAGTATATTGTTATTTTAAGAGCATTTATGAAAAGAAATGATTAGAATCCGGAGATTTCTACCGAATAATAGTCTGCAAATGTCACATGTAATGAATGTTTAAGTAACAGGTGGCCGCATATTTTAGCTAAAAACCACCGAAACCATTGTTTTAGAACATTCTGTATAGATATGAAAGACAGCGTGCTGCATGCATGTAAAATCAATAAAGTCTGTTATATCATTTATGTTTCAGTCAGATTATTTTGGAGAGAAAATATACAGGAGAAATCTGTTGCTTCCCGTTATTCAGCGGGAAGCAACAGATAAGTCAAAATAAGCTGATATGGTTCTTTACTCTTCAACTTATTTTACTCACAATAAATGGGGCCATCACTGTTATTGAAATAATCTTGAACAAAATTTCATGCGAAATGCAAAATTTTCAGTATCGCTTAAACCGGTCGCCTTCATTTGGCTGAACGTCAACAACGTTTATACACATCGCATGCTATTAACTCCAAAAAAAAAACAGTTTATATCACAAAACTGGAGAAGAAAAAATTGTGGTCGGCTAAAAAAGAAAACTCTTATATGTATAATTCTCTGAGAATAAATCATTTTGCTTTTCCACAAATGCACAGGAGATTTGCTGATTACAATATCCAATCTTAAGGATCACCCTTTGCAATTATGAAGAACTTGCGTATATTTGCAGACAATTGAATGCTTGTGGGTAAATTTAAAGCGCTAGTGCGTTAACAGCTTACAAAATATTCAATAATTAGTTTGTTGATTCGATTTAGCGCTCAAAAGTTCTTCCACGAGGCTTCTCCATGTGCAACGACACCTTGAGTTCCAAAAGTTTGCCCAATACAGGTGCTTCCATAGCGGTTAGTGACATCAACCCATGCCACGACGGAAGATTTCGATCTTATCTCGAGAACAAAAAGGCAAACAGTGAACCGTTTCTTGGCAACTTTTCCTCCAAGTGTACGAATTGTCATCTTTAAAAATGGAATCACTTAAAATCTTAACAGAACGTTTATCACGAAGAGAAGAAAATTGTGCACAAAGCGTTTATCGGACTAAAAGATTCCCCAACCTGCGAGCTCAACCACAAAAACTAGGGAGGGAAATCGAGCAGTAGAAATTCTTTCGAGACTTTTCGTGACATCTCAAAATCACCTAACTTGCATAAATGCATACAGCACCCCGACGAAGGCTGAATTGCAGAGCTTCTGCATGGGAAAGTTTAATTTTTTTCGATTCCTTTCTTGGCAAATCTTCAGCAAAAATTTACAGTTGTTATCGATATTTGCTTTTAATAAAGCAACTTGAATTCGAAAGGCTTGACGAACATTGGAAATACAGCAAAAAAACATCATGAGCATGAAAGGTAAACTCGCAATTTCAATTTTTAATCTCGTTTTGGCAACTCAACAAAAATATACAGTTGGTATTTATACTTGTTTGCTGCACAATTCAGTAACGTCAAAGATTGGAAATAAACCAAATATTGGTGCGCTCAGCTGGCGAAGTACAGATGCAATGTTTCCGACTAATTAAAAGCTTATACTACTTTATAATGCAGTTGGAATTCCGAGAATAAACTTAATTGGGAAGATGTATGTTAAAGCCGGTTGCTTTCCCCTGTTACACGTTATTCACTCATCATTTAGTGTATGTTAATGGTGTCAAACATAAGTTATTACATTTGGCTAGTGTTTGGTTAGTATACTTTCTGCTCAGTGAAAGAAATCACCTTTATTTGTATAGATATGTAACTAAAAGTAAAGGATATAAAATTTGCGAGAAGGCCTCAACCCTCCCTCCAGTCACCGAACCAAAGAAAATGAAGCGCTTGAAAAATCATCAAATGTTGATTTTATAAACATTGCCTCTGTCGATCTCTGTCATGTAACTTGCGCAATGACGGTATCCTGTCGCCCCTGTCGCCAAGACGTGCATAGTCTCAAGGTCGCATTGTAAGCCAAAAAAAAGGATATTTCAATTCGCATTTTCAATGTTAAAAAATTAAATTTGAACTAAAGTAACAAAAAAAAAGCGTAAAACAATACCGAGTTTGGAAAAAAGCCGGTGGAATGTGGTGAATGCGGTCTGAAACATAACCAAGGTTTCCGAGGATATAAAAGATTCCTGGATTGCAAGTGAGGAGCTTAAATAGTTATGTCAAAATATTTCAAGATGGATATGGCAACATTGACGCGAGTTTTCACTCGGCTAGCTTATGGTGCAACGATCGATGATTTGCAAACCACAGTTCTCGATAACCTTCCCGAATGCCAACGGAAATTTTGTCACAATTAATGATTTTACACGAATCCGTGAAAATACAAGTAAAATATCAACAAAGTGCAAACTCAGCAAATTCTAGTGTACAGGAAAGAAAACGAGGAATTTTGCATATCCACGCCCTTTTTGCAAATATTGTTTCGCCATCGTGGTTATAAATAGTAGTAAGGTTCTGTACAGTTTTCAAAGGAAACTTAACTTGTTATGTCAGCAAAAATTGTCCTGTGAAGAGGAGATAATTGCAGCTTTACGCATTTGCCATTTCCTCCTAGAGGACTCAAACTGAAAATAAATTGGTCTTCATAAATGAAACTGAAAAAATCCAAGTTACCACAAACGACACACATGCGATCGAGCTGCCAGCAAAATTAAACCACCAATAATTGAGTACAGTTTATTAATTATATGGCAGTGATTCTACATATTCAGAGGTAACAGCATGGTCGCTATTTGTTCGATTAAGATCGACAAATTCTTACTCAACACAGTCAGTTATTTCTGAACTTGAAATTGATAATTCTGAAACCTTCTCTAGTTTGAAAAAATCTGTGAAACCTTTTGCAAATTTGATTGACTATCAAACATTTTGACCGCCGGCAAAAATAACTCCTTCACTTATTATCATCAAGGCAACAGGTGAAGGGACTCTAAACAACTTACACCCTAGCATTGGTATCCATATTCTTCACAGTGCTCCCTTTACGTTTCTCATGCTTATGACTAGGAGAATTTGTTTAACAATCAGTAGTTTCTCAAATTGGTGCGGATAATTTCCTTTCTTCTCATGACTTTAACATTCTATTAAAGGGAAATACAGTAAGGGGAAATTAGAGGCCAGTCATTCCGAGAGGTGAAAGGGTTACCTGATTGATGAGACGATGGACGATGTAACGGAGGTTAGACTTCTCCTGACAGCTCCATCTCTCTCATTCTATTTACAAACATGACGCTATCACCATTGCTGATCCTAGCAGTATACAGGACGCGTGTCAAACGAATTTCTCTCACCGTAGAGTCTTCATGGCTCAGTGGTAAAGCATCGGAGCGCAGAATTCGAAGGTCTGAAGTTCGATCCCTCATGGGGACTCAGAATTTTCTATTTGTCCAACGCACGTGACAAGACGAAAAACATTTTTCTCTATTTCTTTATCGAGCTCAAAACTTATACCATCTCTCTCATTCTGTTTACAAACTCCATGAGAGTTTGGTTCAAAAACCTCTCTGAATCCGATCATTTATGTTTAAACTTGCGAGAGAAATTTGCCTTTTCACTGAAAATATAATACGAATTTACTGTACTAATATTAACAACGAAAGTTAAAGCGCCGGTCGCGTTCTTTTCTCAATTCAAGAGCTTAGGAGTAGCGTTTACGGCAAAAGGAAAAGGCAAACATTAACCTTCTTGACCTCTTATTTCAACTTTCTTTACACTTTAATTAAAATATTTGCATAGATTGCGACACACAGGGTTTCTCTTTTGCAATTTTTCTACAGCATTCATTTAAGGATTATACTGTAATTGAGAAAAATTTGATCCACTTTCGCCCGTCTGCCGTCGCCAATGATGAATCCGATAAACTTTATAAAATACTTGCTGACATAATTGTAAGTCGAACTGAGCATTTCCGGCACGCGTTTCGGGATTTGAGATGAAAATAATTTCCATCCGTAAATTTGAAAAGAGTTCCCAGAACGACGCGTCACTCCGTTTTCTTTAACGGTCTGAAATTTTCAACAGGATCAATTTGTGATTTTCACCCAAAGTTTAACCTTCTATCTCAACTTCATTTGACCTTTAAACTAAAGATATTTGAATGATGTGTACGTGAGAAGACAGGTTGATATTAATTATTTGGTGGCCCTTGAGAAGATAAAAGAGTTTGATTAAAATGAATTGCTATGGGTTTGTTCTAATAAAATACGTTACCTGCCGGTACAGAGCCAACAGTGTGTTCAATAAACTCAGCTGCTAAAAGCTGAGGTAAATTAAATTTTGTTCCCTTCAGTTTTTAAAGTAACGAAAGTCCTTGCGATAACCAAAGGAAACTTGGGAAAAGGGGAAGAATCGATTAAGTGTGGGTGACGATTTTCCGATATTGCTAATATTGCTAAAAATAGAGGTAATGCCCCAACCTTTATGTCTAAACCATTATGGAAATAGATAATCATTGACTCTAAAATTAACTTCAACATATTAATATAAGTAACAAGATAAAGAAAATTTGCATCGATCAACCTCAAAGTCAATGAAACTAAAACAGTGGCGCTTACAACTGTCATAACTATTCAACCCACACACGCGGGAGACACCATTTGTGAGGATAAGTAAATCGTAAGGTCCTTGAGAAATTTTTAGAGGCGTTTTATCATGAGAATTTTGAATGGTTTTGTTTAAGAATAATGCGACACCTGTTAGAGCAGGAGTTAATAACTGAACGTTAAATAAATTCAGCTGTTAGTACAAGCAGTCGTGGGAATAAGATAAGGAACGCCGTTGATCTCGGTTTGAAACTGATACACAGATGACAGTTTTGGATGCGGTCTTTTAGTTCGAAAAATCCCATGAGAAATATGACTTGGATTAGTGGCATTGTTTGAATTTTCACTAAAGGGTCTCAATGGGGTGATGGCTTTTTCAGCCAACGGTTAAAATTCTGACCATTTTACGCCTAACAGTTAATTTCCTTCTGTGACGGTTTACAGAAATGTTGAAAATTAATTACAATCATTTTGAAAAGTTAATGTTTAATTTTCAGTTTTGTAAAACACATCTACGCGCTCGCTTTTTGCATTAGAGTCAAGAAACAGGCAGGGTTTTTCCAGATTGAGGTGCTGTTAGGTGGATATAGAGTAATTTTCTGTTTTCCCGCATTAGCTGCAAGACAAGATACATAACAGTCTAAGATTTTAACATTTTCAAATGACTCAAACGTAGATAGGAAAAAATTTTACGTTAAACTTTTTCTTCGACTAAAACTGTTATAATTTGTCAGTTTTTACGCCTAACATGGAGCAGTTTTGCGGCTCTCACATGGATAAACTGTTCTGTGATGTGAAGAGAGCCGTAAGACGCAAGCATAAAGATACCGAATTGTTGGTAATAATGTTTCCATTCATTAGGCCACGATTTGATTTGAACAATGATCAATATATCACTTTCACATTTAGGTTGGTATAATCTCTCGATAAAACTCATTTTCATTGTTCTAAAACACATTTGCGCTCTCCCTTTAACCATAAGAGCTAAGAAAAAAGGGTTATTCCAGATCAAACTGCTGTTGGGTGGATATAGAGTGTTTCCTGTTTCTCGCATTGCCCACAAGAAAAATTCCAAAATGACACATCAGATAGGCAACATTTTAACGGTTAAATCTCCTTACGACCGATGGTTAAAATTTGCCAGTTTTTATCCTTAACTCCTAAATTTTTTGCCGTTTTACATGAAACCGAGGCGAGGGACAACAGAGCCAGGTATCATTGTACAACTCCTCACCGCTAAACCGATGTTAAACACTGAAAATCAAGTAGCGTGGGTAAATAAAGAAATTCCATGGGAAATATCACTAAAGAAAGTTCACTGCTATTGTCTTAAATGCGGGTAACACTGGTTCAATCAGTATGAGGCACCTTATCACTTTCATTTTAATGTTTTATAATCAAAATATCTCTGCAGCAGGTCACTGCTTAATTGCGCAACAGTTACAGGAAAGGGGAGGGGGGGTAAGTTTCTATAGAAAGTGTGGTAAGGGGGGAGGGTATAACCAGATAATTTGGTTTTTATGAACTGAGCTGATAATGTAAATTGGCCACCGTAAAGAGTTTCTGAAGCTGACTGACGTTTCGAGCGTTAGCCCCTGGATCTCAGCCTGATGAAGGGCTAACGCTTGCAACGTCAGCTTTAAAAACTCTTTATCGACGGTAGCCAAATTACTTTATCAAATCAGTTGATTTAACCAAATGATCTATTTACAGGAAAGCCAAGTCCTTTAAAGTTGATCAAAGCTCCAGAAAAGCACGGGCAATCTTTCGCAATTCAATCCAGTCAAGCCATCAGGACAGTCTTAAACCTTACACTCAGTAAATAAACGGTATTTCTGAATCTACTATAATCCAGGCAGGGTCTTGAAGACATACGTCTAAAGCAGAACAGGCACTCAAATTTTTGTTACGCAATAAATTTCCATTCACCAACTTTACAGGTTAACTATCAAACAGAGCAGATTATGTTAAAAGAATCTACATAAACTTTCGCAATTCATTGTTCTGTAACTCTTGATTCGACTCTGATGATGTCACCCAGCTGCTTCTTTAGACTTCTTCTTACATTGAAGAGAGCAAGTTACAACACAATAACCAGATATAGAACTTTTTGTCAGCTTGGTGTGCACTCCACATCTCCGTCGCGACTTGATTTCATTTTGACCAGTTCCTGTCTGATAAGCTTTTCTTGTTCAAGAATCAAAGGGGGCTTTTTGTACTGTGAACACAAAAATTACACTGAGGTTCATATTCCACAGATATCACACTCTTTAATAAAGCATTCAAACCGCTTTACAGAGATGGCTCAATAACACTTTGGCTTTCAGATTCACTGTCTTATTTCAAAACGTTTATTCCGTAGATGAAGCGTTACTCAAAATGACAACATAAGTTAGGTTGCTTATTATCAACTCTGTTCAATTTGAGGTTCAACTAAAACTACTGGTATGCCATTGACAGAACATTAACTTGGCAGAAATGGGGGAAGTTTCTTGATTTTTCGTAATCCCCTTATTGATACTTTTCTTTTTCTCATCACTTGTCTGCTTGATATTGTATTGATATTGTAAGGATAAATTCTGTCTTGGTCACTCATGGGAGTTAAAGGGTTAAAAAACTGTGGTGCTCTTTCGCTGAGTGAATTAGACGATAATTTAATTTTATCAACTGAGTTGATAATGTAAATTCGCTTCTGTAGAGAGTATGTTGGCCACTGTTAGTGAGAAACTCTCTACTGGTGACTGACACAGACACCCTGTACTGGGTTAACAGTGAGGAGAATCCCATAGGCATCCCCTCAAGATAGGAATCACCTTGAAAACATGTCACTGATAACTATTATTTCCCAAAAACATCTCAACAAGAGCTAAAACTTTGAAAAATTTGTGGTTTACTTAAGATGAACTGATCAATGAAAGGAAATGTTCAACTCACTGTGATTATGAGTGTGTTATTGGCATGGGCTATAGATATTGCACTCTGTTCCAAGTCCACTTTTGCTCTCTCCATGTCAGGAATTTGAAACCTTTTATAGTATCTGAAAAAGTAAAAAAACTAACCTAAGCACCAAAATTAATTCAGCCAAAGCTTAACCCAGTTTCCATAACCTTCTAAGACCTGGCTTGCAAGCTCAGCTTGTGCTGATGAGTGTTTCTGTTTCAAATGAAAATTGAAATGTCATACAAACTGTACTTTTTGTTGCTTGTCCTTATTATCATGGAGTGTTTGTCATCATCAACTGTCACACTGTATACTTCCAATGGATACGGAAGATTTCTTATTCTCCACTGAAAAGCTTTACTGTTGTCTTTTCTTGTAAACATGGGCTAAGGAGAAAAAATTGATGAAACAGCATGCTGTACTCCTTCAAAAAATTATTATTAATACACCAATAAAATGATAGAAAAAATTTTAAAACTATTTTTTAAAAACTTGATGCTTTTCCAGCTACATTACCATATTTAAACAAGAAGGAATACAAATCAAGGTTGTTTGAAATCAAGTCCGACTACAACAGTTACACTTTTTGAGTAATAGAAAGTGTTAGTAGTGTACTGCTTGAGAAATAAAATAAAGCAAATAACAGGTTTCTCCTTGAATTGTTTGTT
Source organism: Pocillopora damicornis (assembly GCF_964200805.1). NCBI lineage: Eukaryota > Metazoa > Cnidaria > Anthozoa > Scleractinia > Pocilloporidae > Pocillopora > Pocillopora damicornis. Next base: position 20,834,337 of record NC_142671.1, read on the forward strand.
TGTTTTTTGACACAAACAGTTCAACCAGACAACACAGACAACACAGGAGCCAAAAAAATTGTCTACCTATCCTAAAATGTGTCCATTTAAATGAAGGACTATTAACCCTTTCAGTCCCACAAGTGACCAAGACAGAATTTCTCCTTACAATATGAATACAATATCAAGCAGGCAGGTGATGAGAATAGAGAAGAATATCAATCATGGGATCATTAGTTGATCCAATACCAAATTCTCTGAACTAACATCATAAGAATTGTATAGCAGATAGTAAGGAGAATTACTAATTAGATCTTGAGAGTGAAAGGGTTAACGGATTGCTGCTTGTGGGAACTGTTTTCAGTAAATGAATTGAACCAGTGAATAAAATTGTTAATACCAAGAGGCTGACACCATACTTACATTTCCTCTACTTTCACTGATATTTTCCATATCCAAATTGACAGGCCTGAGGTCTTCACCTATCTCATAATCCCATTTCCCTTCTCTACCAAGTGTAGATTTCTTTTTCCATTTCCTCACTAGGAGAAAATGGGTTAATGTCAATCTTTACTGAGAAAATTCAGCAAGTATCCTTTATTTCTCCTGTTATCAATAAAGGGCAAAATTACTGAGCACTGATTGGTTGAGAGAGAGGGCATTTTTTTCTTAATCAAGGGCATTTTTAGTAATCAAGAGAGGGCATGATTACCTGTTAATGATTGGCTAATCCGTTGCATTGCTAATCTGTTGCTTCCCAGATAAAAATAGACTGCGCGTGTGATTTTCCTTCGTATAAATTTTGCCCTTTATTGATAAACAAGTAATCCCATGAGACCTCGTACTATTAAGGATTAATTGCTAATCCGTTGCTTCCCAGATAAAAATAGACTGTGCGCGTGATTTTCCTTCATATAAATTTTGCCCTTTATTGATAAACAAGTAATCCCATGAGACCTCGTACTATTAAGGATTAATTGCACTTGAGTTTTCAAAATTTTCCAAATTGCCCTCGTCGCTTCGCGACTCGGACAATTTTGGAAAATTTTGAAAACTCTCGTGCAATTAATCCTTAATAGTACTTGGCCTCATGTGATTACCTATACAAACATTGATTTAGTGAAAGTGTTCTCAAAGAAGTACGACTGTCTTGTAAATTTTGTATCAAGATTGTGTTTTTTAACTGAACTCACCCAAGAGTTCTCCAGAAGATACCTCATATTCCTCTACCATCTCTGTTCCATCAGGAAAAGTATAATGAACTTTTTGTCGACCTAGAGAAAGATGAAAATGAATACTGTAGACAATTAATAACTTTGGGATTAATTCATAAAACAAGCTCTCTTGCCATGGCCTACAGCAATAATGTCACGCCCATACATTGAAGGGTATATTATTTATAACTGAACCATATAACCTTTTAAAATTGATTCCTATCTAAAACCCTTAGACTACACATTTGGACAGTCGGTCGTATGTTCATGATTTGTTATTTACGGAAGAAGTTCAGCTTTTGTCGAAAATAAGGAATGTTTGAATACTTTAATACTGTGCATATCTCAAGAAGTTTACAAATAATTTTCAAGGACACGAAACTGCACAAGTTCTTGCAAATAATCGAACCTTTGACTATTACAAGTGCCTTAGAGACGTTTGTTTACGTATGTCGAACCTGATTGGTTCTGAAATTTCTTCGTTGTCTGTTTTTAGCCTTGAACCAGTCTTCCAAAACAAATAATTCATTAAAATGCTTAGCTCTGGGTAAAACTCGCGACTTACCATCTTGAACAAGGCTAGTTTTCCTTGCACTACGAAGCGTTTCTAACCACACAAACTTCCCTCGGGCTGCTGCCGCCATTTTGAATTTTCCGGTATTTCTTTTGTAAGGTCACTGACCAAAACAAGTGAAGGCTCAAGTAAGGGAAACAATGAAACTACCGGTAGCCAGTGGAACCTGGAATTTTGGTACTTTTTCAGGAAATGATCTAGACAAAGGACAGAAATTGGAAAAAAATTGTTTGACAAGATTTCCAGAATCCATTTACCACCCCATGTGTGCAATCCTTTACTGAAGAAAACTAATGAGGGTGCACAAATTCTTGCAGTTTTTGCATTATTTGAGGTCCAATGTTCCCACAATACAACAGAACTATTCTTGAAATAATTTTTTATGCTTCTATATTGTGTCAGAGATGCCATAATTCCCATAACTTTTCAATGGTAAGTTAAAATATAAACCAAAACACAATGCCAGTTGTTGAGTGTACAGTAAATCAAAAACTTAGAAAGGATTCCTTTAACCTTATAACACCTAAGATTGTATTGTTAATTCTCCCCTCTGGCTGCAACACACTTCTTTGTAAGTTAGTTACCAGAATTTGGTGCTTGATCAAGGTGATAACTGCTACCTGATAAGTTTAAGGTTTCTTATCACCTGTTTGCTGAATATTGTATGGATGTTGTAGGGAGAAGTTACATGCTGATCACTTCTGGGAGTTATAGGATTAAAAGATTAAAATCATCCATAACCTCAAGCATTAATGCTTGCCAAATTGTTCTAGAAAAGTGAAACAACAGCATACCACCATGCAAGTCCAGTGAACTTGTGCTCCTGTGTCAATAACAAAAAAACCCAGCTGACCGCATGCTTTACATGTATGTTAAATGTTAATAAGAATTTTGCACTGAAATCCATCAGTCTATGTTGAGCAATTGCTAGTTAGTTACAAACATCCCTACTCCATTTCTGAGAAAGGGAAGAGGAATTACACAGTGATACAGCCAGACTTCTCTTTTAATGGCTAATGAATAGGGGATCATTTTTCTATCAGACCAAGATGACAAATTTCCTCAATGACAGATTTCCTTCATGTTTGTCAATCGCACAAAAGGGTAAGAGAAATGATTCCCAGCACAGAACAAATTAATCATCACCCTTGTCTGATATTCAACAAGCTTGGTATTACTTAGGGATGTTATGTCCTCAATTTTAAAAATAGTTTTTCAATTTTTATTCATTGTTCAGTTAATTATAGATCTTTGATAGCCTTGAGCTGTTTTTCCCTATCTTTCCTTTTCATATGCCATTTATGTGATTTAGATTGCAAATGTTTCTTCCAGTTCTCTTCACCCAAAATGACACGATTTTCACAAATCTCACACACATGTCTTGCATGTCGATCTTCTTGAATGATCACCCTTGGGAGTGGTTCAATTACTGGTCTTTCATCTTTCATTAATCTATCTAGGATTTCTAGAGCATTTTGAAGGACACTATTGTTCCAATCTGCAAGATTTGTCGCATCTAGACCATAGACATCAGGTGCAGAACTAACTGGTCTCCCCAAGAAGCGATTTCGTACCCACATCATTTGCTTTTTGGCATATCTTCGTGTGACTGTCTTCATGTTCTCAAGACCTGTTTTAAGAAGTGATTTGTCCTCAACTGATGCATTGCTTTCATCAAAATCTTTGCCTTGCTGTTTGATGAGAAAATTATGAAATTCCTTAAATCCAATGGACTGAAATATACCCTCAGTGTATTTGGCTTCAGAATTTTTTCCTGCTAACACATAATTATATTCTCTATGAAAATTCAACAGTTCTTTAATCAAGCCTCTATTCAGCATTTCACTGACTCTTTTATCTAACCTCTCATTCAGGATGTCTCTTTGGCATTGCAGCCAAAACACACAGATATCCTTATATCTCTGAGGTCCACCATATGCATTGCCTCCAGGTCTTTGTTGTTGTTCTTGTATGATTGTGCTGTGTGGTTTTCCATGTTGTTCAAAGATCTGTAGACTACGTGCAACTTTCCGAGAATCACTTGGGTGTATCCTGTTTGCCATGGCCGGATCAACCTCCCTAAGCTTATCATAAAGGCTTGTCTTACAACTGTGCTCATCTTCTCCTCTTACTCCGGCATCATTACAAAACTGAAGTTCAGGTCTTTCCTCGGAACGCCTTGATCCTTTGGATGCCTCTCCTGGAGATACTACTGCTTCATTATATTTTGTAGCAGAACCTAAAACGCCTGTGCTTTCAAGAAGCTTTCTTTTTCTTATTTTCTTTGAAGGACCCTGGCCCTCCGGTTCAACAAGTTCTTCACCGCTTGAGGAATTGTCGTTTCTATCTTCATCTATCAGTATATCCCACAACACGGATTCTATGTAATAGTTTGTGCCACCAACAACTATCGGAATTTTACCCCTACTTTTAATGTCTTCGATCAAAGGTAAAGCCATATTTCGGAAATCTACCACAGAGAATTCCTTCAGCGTTGACACAAAATCGATCATGTGGTGAGGGCACTGCGACTGTTCCTCCGCAGTTACCTTATTCGTTATGATGTCCAGACCCTTGTAAACTTGCATAGAATCAGCGCTGATGATTTCTCCGCCAAGCCTTTTACCTATTTCGATGGCTAGTTTGGATTTTCCTGTCCCAGTAGAACCCAAAATAACAACAAGAGGCAAGCGACGGACACCAGCCATGCCAGTCGCCATCTTGGATACGACAGAAAGAGCCTGGTACGGAGAGTGGGACAAAATCAGGGGAGTGTTGGGTCAGCCTGTTTACACTAATTATATACAACACAAAGCAAGTAATAAGTAATAAGTATTTTCTTTCGTTTGTATCCAAAATAAATTTCCCTTGCACCAAGAGATGGCCCTGCTGTGGAATTTGTATTTATCCAGAGACATTACAATGAATCGGCAAGTCTTGCCTCTACCGTAGTATTCCGGATGTCGCTCAACGACGCAATAACAGTGACAACTAAAAGATTAGACGCGAAGGCGCGTTGTCAATAGCCACCACCTATTGCACAGCGTCTATTCCTTTCTTCTTATTCAAGGAATAGGCAGGAAAAATACACCTTTGTTGCTTCGTAATCACCCCAAATTTTCACAAGTGCCAACTATCAATCTGGGTGAGTGTCGCAAATTAGAAAGTCAGGGACTATGGAACGCTGGCCAAACTCCAAGGCGAATTTAAGAATAAAAACTAACGACAAAGTTTTTTTCAAAACAATCAAATACTTACTTTATTGACATTTAAAACTCAATAAAATGCGTAATATCTTTAATTCAAAATGGTATGACACTCGACACATCCTTCGCGCTGTCCTTTCAAGGACGTCGTTGTCTTTCTCCAGATCAACATATGCTAACTCAAACGCAACATTCTTCTGGACAGTTAGCCAGTCACATTCCATTTCCTAAATTTGAGCCAGCACGTAAATCGTTTCAAGGTAAATAAATCTTCTGGTAGGGGATACTCTAAGTTACAATTGATTTGATTAGCATTGTTTGACAATACCACAGACGGTAAGAATGGCAAAGGATTGCGATGAAGTGACTTCCCAAAAGGTGACTTCTCTAGAGGTTATTTCACAGGAGTCTAACTCAAGTCATAAATATTTACCTCACTTACTCTAAAAAGAAAACGAAAAGACACCAGTAGTTTGAAGTAGTCAATTTTCACGTCCTACAAATCACGTGGGTAGTAACGATGCAAGAGAGGGAATTAGGCTCTGCAAAGAACCAATAACAGAGCCTACATTCCCATCGTGTTCTGAACACTCTGAAATGTCTATGACACCATTGGACTGAGAAAAATTACCTCAGCAAGTGGACTTCACGTGGAAAAAATCGATCGTTAAATACATCAGCAAAGAGAACTGCTAACGACACAGGTCACAATCTTAGGGAAACCTGCTAAAATAGACCCTCTTTGAACCCTTTACACCCTAACATCAGTATCCATATTCTCCATACTCTTCTCTGTACATTTCCTTTGGTACTGACAAAGAGAATTTGTTTAACACTGAATCAAAGTTTCTTAGGTTGGCGATCATTTCCTTTATCCTCAAGATCTTAATGAATGGAACAGCATTATTACTGTAAAAGGTCACTCTTAGGGTTTGAGGGGTTAGAATCTTTTTGGTTCACAAATTCTGTTGGCGAAAGTCCCCTTCTTCCAAATTTAGCAAGTCTGTTTCGGGACGAGTCTTGACTTCTTCCTGGAGATGCGAGAACTCTCTACTGATTTATACTCCAAGCCATCGTAGTACTAATGCTTTTAACACAAGATCAAGCGAGCACCTTACAATCTCTCATCGTTTAAAATTAAACACGAACTCTTTTATCGCCTCCAGTAAGATCATCCCCCTTTCTCTTTCTTGACTGCCCAGGAACCGATCTGTCTTGTTCACCAGGTATAACTGGTTCTGAGAGTAAGTACTTCTGAGGGGGAGGTGGTGGATCCTGCATTAGATACTCGGCAATGTAATCTGGCTTCAAACACCAAACATTATCCCTTTGAAGAGCGTTCAGGTCAGAAAAATCCACTTTCGTTTTAGCTAAATCTAAAATAAAATAACAATAGAAAGTATTCAATAAATAGGCAACGGCGACAATTTTTTTTAACCTTCTTGCAAACACGTCATGCGCCGATCAATTCTAAGCTTCAATATCCCCCCCCCCCCCACGGCAACTCACGAGCATTTGACCGTTGTCCGTACCTGGCTTGGGTGGGGAATTCGAACCAGAATTGTCAAGTCTTTCCAGTGGAATAAAAGTGTTTTCTCTTGAAATATGGAGGTGTTTAAGATAAATAGTTCACTTTCGCTAGCAAATGGCTTAGAAGAAAAGGTCTATAAGGTCTAGGTTTTAAAGATTGATCAATATGTAGAAACTCACGATCGCTGATTTTGCCTTTTACAAAAAAGTCGGTTGGGGAATTCGAACATAGTTTTTGCGCCAGGCGCGGACATTTGAACAAACCAATCTTCAGAAGGTCAAATGTCTGGGGGTTGTCGGGGGAGGGGGAGGGGGAATGTTGAAGCTTCGAATTGATCGACTCATGTCACACATATAGAGGGACCTAAAAAGTGGGTCGTTTAAACTCACAGGTGATTTTGAGAGACAGAGGGCCCACCCAACCAAAGTTTACCCCGGTTTGCAACCAGAAGTATTGCTACTCCCTTGAGGCAGGATGTCAGTTTATCACTGTGTTACCTTTTGGCAGTTTGTCAGCTGAGTAACGAGAGGTTCACTGACCCGACAGGGAGTCGAACTCGGACCTTTCAACCCACAAATGAATAAAGTGGGTAAGTTTCTATAGAAACTTTGATGCTGCGTTGGTGGGAGAGCATAACAGGGTAATTTGGAATTATCAACTGAGCTGATAACGTAAATTGGCCACCGTCAAGAAATTTAAAGCTGACGTTTCGAGCGTTAGCCCTTCATCGAAGCGATTTTTCCTTTAGTTGCTCACGCAACTAAAGGAAAAATCAGCCAGTTCACAGTACTTACCTACAAATGCGTGCGTGAAGTCGCTAGTATTCTTGAACGGTGGCCTGCATCCCGAGACCTTAGCCCCTCCGGATTCTAACAGACGTTTAAATCCTGGCTGCCGTGACTTGTCCACGCACAGAAGAACCACCCAACTATTGAATGCACCGCAGGACGATGGACTTTTACCAGCTTCGGCAGCGGCCTAAGAGTCAAGAGTAAAATGTTCACAATACAATAAAAAGCTTTTAGCTGAGGAGTATCAGTTGATCGTGGAGAGTGATCGTCTGAGTGTGAGCATTCTTGAGACTGAGGCCGGTCTATGGTAATGGCCAACGTTTTAACAAATGGGAGGAACAGACGTCACCTTCAATACTGACATCTACTCAGATTGTAGAAACCTCAGTCACGGCCAGGAACAAAAGGTCTTCTCAGGACTATGTTGTTTATCTTCAACTAAATGTAGCAATTGAAAAAGTTTGATAATGGCTACAGCGAATTTTTGAAAAGCTGAAAGTTCAAACGATGTCGTCCGATGCGATGTGCAGACGATATCGCACTACTTTCATCCAAGTTTAATGACTTGCGTGAGAAGATTGGGAGATTGACAGAGGAAGCAGCCAAAGTAAGCTTTAAACTTAATGCAGGAAAGTGCAGGACACTGAGGACTGAGTTTGCTGGGAACAGGGAGAACATTGTAGTGAATGCTGAGCCCTTGAGACTCTACTCTAAGCTTGGCCATAACTATGTTCATATATGACACGCGTTCCACAAACTGAAAGGATCAGCAATTTCAAAAGCTTCGTGTGAGAAATAAAATAATAACAATTGCAAAATTTACCCTCTGTAATTAAATAAAGAGAGACGTTTTTCGCCCCTGAATTCCTCGTTTTATCTGTAGCCTTACCGCTCTTTCCTGGCGAAGTTTGACTCTCCACCGTCGAGCAGCAGCAGCAAGTTTATTGTGAGGTTCTCCAGGGATTTCCTGTCCCCATTCGTGGGGAGACTCTTCAATAAAGAAGCCAGCTTCCCGACTGGCTTCCAAGAACGACTTGTGCAGAACCCACTTCCCAGCGGCCACTGCAGCAAGGTACTTTTCATTCCTAAAGATTTTGAAAGGAAAATCATCCTACACAAGTTCACACCGCATAGGTGAAAAGTGCTTTTCGCTTTCGCTGATTGTCTAGCTTGAGGGTTACTAGCCAAATACTACTAACCTCTGAGAAGCAAAACAGGAAGAGCAACTAGTGACTTAAGTTCCCGTTTTGCTGCGGTTAGCTAACAGGAAAGTCTACCGATAAACGTGGCAGAAGTTACAAAACTGAAAACCAAAATGGCAACAAAGTTCGGTTTGACAGCATAACTGCTAATACACGAGGTTTCCGTAACAACCCTTTCTAACGCTATAAGATGGAACATCTTCCGTTTTGCACCATAGTTTCAAGACGAGAACGGCAACGGAGTCAAACTACAACACCCAGGAAGTTTACTATTCCGCATGAAAGGGAGAAAGAAGTATTTAAAGAAACAAATTGCTAACTGCGAATAAGCATCATGCGGCCAGATTCATTACCTCCACTCATCTCCCCCCCCCCCTCCCCCCGTCCCTCTCTCTCCATCTTTTTTTTTTTTTATTACGGTTACCGTGAAAAGTATTACAGTAAGGAGTCGGTTTTGTAACTCACCTGTTTGGTTTACCAACAACCACATGCGTGCACTCAGGATTAAAATAAACCGTGTCAAACACTTGTCCTCCGAGCTGCTCAATAAGTGCAGAGTAATCTATCTTCTCCTGAGGCGTCATAACCGACAGCTGGAACTTGGGCGTAGACAGAGCACATGGTTGTGTTTGATCAAGTGCCGTGGTGTCCAGAAGATTCACAGGCTGGGGTTTGTGGGTGTCTTTGATTTGTAGGCCGATTGGCAGAGCTGCTGGTGTGGAACTGGTGACAGGTGTGGGAGGGTCAGACTTAATTGTTACGTTCATTTCTCTTACGTGACGTTCAGCTGCGTTGTTCGCGTCGGTGTGCGTGACCCCCATGACTGTGGACTCCTTTAAGACAAGAGTTTGTGCGTACTTTAGGGAAGATTATAAAAAGGCTTTGTAGGAATGAACACTTGGTTTTGGCAATGTCGTGTGTGTCAAGTTAGAATGCAAAGCACCAGAAGACAAGGAAGGGCAGAAAGAATACACCTGACAGCTGCCTTTGCTTTTCGTTAGAGCAAGTTTCATAACTGTCAACAATAATGCGAGATTGATGTCGTTTTGCATAAGTACATATTTTGATTGAGTCCCTTAAAACCGAAAAAACCAAACTGATCACCTCGGCCAATCAAAACAAAGGCAAAGGTCAAATGGAATCAATGAGAACTCAGAACTAATAGAAGCGCGGGAAAATAAGGGTCACCAAGTCACGACTGGTTTTAATTTCGAAACAATTGGTTGAAAGGATGGCGTGAGTTTTCTGAATTAATCACAGTGCAAAGTTACATAAAACTAACGCAATCTCAGATTAATAACGACACTCATATGAAGATTGCTCTGATAGGCTCTGTGACTGAATGCAATCGGACGCAAAACTCCAACGAGTCGTGGTCTTGTTCACTCGCGTCTACTCATTACTTTAAGTTTCTTATTTGCCCAATGTGGTATTCATTTTCCTTCTGATTGACCGTTATGCGGCACAATACGCATCAGTCTTACCGTGTTTGTATTGCTGCACGGTCTGTGTTCCTCCTCGTCCTCCGTGTGGGTGTCAGGGCTGGGGCTGCAGCCCCTCTTGAGCTGTGCCATTATCTTCTCACGCTCCATCCGTCCCGCGGGATCGTCATAAGTGATAGTATCACTTTGCGAGTGTTCACTGTCATCGGTTGCTGGCAAACGGGACTTGACCCGTGAGGATGAATTGCTGTTATCACCTTCATTAGACTAGAGAGAGTAAAAATTGATACATTATCTCCGCTTTTAAGGAACAACTTTGACAAGGGAATACAAGCATTTCTCAAAACAAGGGGGGAGGGGGGGTGGGGGTGTGATTGCTTTCTCGCTCAAAACGGATGAAAATAAGATAAAATAAGAGCACTAAGAACGCTGCAAGAATTTAAAAACGCTTTACATAAAGTAGATATACAAAGTTTAATCTCTTCGAATAATTGCAAGAACTGTATTTTATGTAAATCTTAAATATTTTAAGTATTATCAAGATCATATTATTGTAATTATTATTATCTTATTATCTCATTATATTAAGGTTAGTATCTTATTATACAGGGTAGGGTATTATAAACATGGGGTCTACTATTTTCGGGGTAGGGTAGTTTTATATGGGAAGAGCTCTTTTATCATATTCCAATAAATTTTTAATGCATAGTTTTATATAGATTAGTTTAGTTTAGTTTAGGTGTCCTTACTTAGTGGGAAACTGCTATCTCATTTGACGCGTAAATAAAGTTTATTATTATTAAAAACAAGTATTTCCAAGAGAAATTAAGAGAACGGATAGCATTCCATCTACTAAAGTCTAAAGTTAACACAAATCAAATCCAAGTAACTGGCCTGCTTTAGTTGCCAATTTATGACTCCCTAATCTTCCTGGTTAGCTTATCATTAAAGATATTTTCATTTATTTATTTTTCGATCGTTGTTGATCTTAATTAGGAATTGTAAGGGGATAAGAAAGTTCAAATCTCTCTTTGCGTATCAAGGTATCGCAGGTATAGTAGTTATCTGACAGATAAAGATTGGAATACGGTAAAGTCTATACTCTAGCCAAGAGCCTATTCAGCTGGAGCCCCCCGGTTCCTACAGCATGAAGCGAATAGGAATATTACCACTCCCCCGTGGATGGAATGTCAATCCATCGCAAGGTTACCCTCCACCACTTCATCAGACTTCCCTTAAAACTCGCCGGTACCCATTTATACTCCTGACTGGAGAGGGGAAACGTGAGAGTAAATGTAACAATAGCACAAATGACTGAGGAGTGGAGGGAAGTATGATAAGGTACAAAATCGAGGCCAGGCAACGTACCTTAGAACCAACACGTGATCGCAGCCTTGATGATGTACGTTTCGTGGCCAAAGACATCTCAGATGTTACATTTCCTGTTGAATTGTGGGAAACGCTGCTTGAGTTGTTGGATGACGTATGACGCCGGCTTCTTCGTCTCCCTTTGACCTATTGACAACAAATGACACATAAAACCATGATAGCTTAGTAAAGAAGAAATTAAATAATTTTTTCGCAAAGCTGGAACAAGATAACACTGAGTTCAGTTTCGATTTCTTGGTCGATTCTTCTAGCAACAGAGCTAAAAAAGAATCGTTAGCGACATACTGTACGTAAGATATTACATAGTTGATATGAATTTGAAACAACACATCCGCTTAACTCTCTAAGGGGGCATAGGGCTAAGACACACTGTTTCAAAATGATGTCACAGAAAGGCTTAAAACAGCACCAGGTCTACGAAATATGTGTAAGAAATATTTTAATTATCGCGGTTTATGTCAGAGTAAATAAATGGTGGGCGCGAAAACAGAGAAAGAAATTTGAAGGCATGCGTGAAAATAAGGGGCCCTGTTAGATAGCGCGCCCTTCGATCAGTTAATCAATGTTTCCTCGCGCGAGCACACTACCTAAGACAAACGTTGGCATTTTCAAAAGAAGCTACTCTTTCATTCTTTCATGTTTTAGCGAAGCAAATTATCGCGTAACATGGACGATCAATTTTTCTTTTACTTGAGGTGCCAAAATAATTAACCTTCAGTAAATGCACGGAGTCAAAAGCACCAGGAATAGCTGCGAAAATTCCAATGCGCGTGCATAATCCTCGTCATAACAGATCCCTTTATCACGTTAACACCGTCACCACGACAACTCAAAACAGTTCGTTCAAACAAGTAACCTTGTTGGAAGCTTCGCGCTGAGAACTTTTCGAAAGTACGGAATTTTAGCGATTTCAGAGCTATTTGCCGTATAACATGTGCGGATCTCTTTTATCTAAGTTTTCTAAATCCGGTAACAAAGTAGCCCCAAAGAGCGACGCAGATTTTGAAGAGCTCAAACCAGTCGGGAGTAAAACGAAATTGGCGGATAAGACGACGCCCAGTCCAGTGAACAACCCAGATGTTGCATGGAAAGGAAACTTTCAAGAGGAACCTGAGATGGGAAGCTCCACGGTTGGAGAAACAGGTAGCATTTCAGAAGATTTGTCTGACAAACATGAAGATCCGGAGAGAAGAGCACTAGACAGTGCAATAGCTATTTTGTCAGCCCAAAGATCGACCGTCCCAAATGACCCAGCGACGCGGGTGATGCAGAGCGGAAGAGAAATCTTGGAAGCTCAAATAGATAGCACGCCTTCAAGTTCAAATACGATCGCCTATCAGCCTGCAAGTTCTACACGATCTGTGCTCATGGGTGAAACCTCCAACGCCATTGCATTTGAAGTAGTTGTCGGGTATAGGCCAACTGTCCGCCCAACTGCTCGGGTGCCACGGAGGCTGAACAAGTTGGAACGACAGCCAAAGATATCGAAGAAGCAGATTAACGCCAAACATCTGGCAGCAGAAGAGCGAAAACTAAGGGAGCTAGAGAACATCCGTGCCCGGGCCAGTAGTAGGGCAGGAGGTATCAGACCGCACCCAGCAGAGGCGGCCTCCAAAGTTACTGCTCAGAAAATTGCTACAAAGCAAGCAGCCGCTGACAGAAACAGAAATGAGATGATAGCGATAAAGAAGCAATCCGGGATTAAAGTCTCACGAAAGAAAAACAAGATCGCTGCTGCTCAAGTTGCCGCCAGAGAAGACCTGCAATCTGCTATTAGACGGAAAATGGATAAGTCTAAGGGCAGAAAGGCGGAGCAAAACTATCAGCGATACACGCAGAAGAACCTGAGAGAGGAGCGTGCGAGGAAAGTCAGAGAGAACGTGAGTATCGCTTTTTTATGATTATTTATAAGACGCGCGTAGACAAGAATTGCCACTTTCTATCACCTTAGCAAACCACTTGCTTTCGTTTACCTTAATTATACAATAATCTGAAGTTTAATGCGACGCCTGTTGTCATTTCAACCTTTGTCAGATTGAACGTATGCTGCGAGAAGAGGAGAAAGAAGTCCTTGCAGATCTTCGAGAATTAGAGGCAGACCAGGCGTATTGTGCCTCTGACAGTGACGAGTCGTGGGGTAACGACGAGAGTGAAGTTGTTTACGAGTGGAAAGACTTCTTCAATGATTAATTACACTGAATGTCTCACATGCGCACTGGAAAATTGCGCAAAATAACAACCATCTTCATTATACAAAAAAGGAAGGAGCAAGTGAGCCGCATAAAAACGCTATGAAAACTCGAGTCAGTCTTGTCCACTGCGTTATCTCCTTCTTTTAAGCTTATCTTTATTTTTAAAGAATTGACGATCACACTACCACCGTGACAATACTATGCTGTTGGAAAAGTTCGCCGAATACAGAACCCTGAAAATGAACAAATTTTCTCGATTGATGACAGGCAGAACTATGAAGCAATCACGACGAATGATGGCTGATAAAATTGCTAAAGCTGCTTGTTATCAACAAGAAACTGAACCGTTTTAATCTCATTTGTAGGAACTTAAAACTTAAAACAACCGCAAATGTTAGGTACTAAAGGTCTTGAGTTTACTAAGAAAAAAGTACATCGACTGTGAGGTTAATGTGAGGTTAATAAACTGGTGATTTTGTACGCAAGGTGTTTCTCTGAGTGTTCCCGGATTTCACGAAACACTTTTTCGCCATAGAACCTTTGAACAAGAAACAGCTGTTGAGGCTCTCACCTTTGTTTTGAAAAGTCATCATCAACTTCGCCGTACAATTAATACAAACGTTTGTTATTGTGGACAATGTTAAGAAAGCTTGTAGCTTTAACTGGAAAAACACTTATTTGCTGCCACTACACGACGAGATTTCACCAACCGCGCAAAAGTAAACACGAGTATTTTTAAAGAGCAACCCAGAAGCGATGTCAGGATTTAGGCAGAGAAAGCAAAGCACCTTTCAGCTGTTTTTAAGAAAAACACAAGCAACAGACCCGTTATGTTTGGTTTTGCATCTGATATGTCGAGAGTTTCCTGGATCAATCACAGTGCTAAGTTAACCAAACCTATCCAACCCTGGATTATCACTAAATTGAAAATGGCACTAATCTACACATTCCTGACCTTGGTAGCATCCATGATCGCCTCCAGCTGACGTTTAAAATCTTCTCTGGCCTCTAGAGACTCAAGTGTAGCCGGTCCCATTTGAGGATCTTGTTGAACCTCTTCTGCAATATCGCCTTCCACAGCCTGTTCCTCCCTTGCTAACTCCTCAGGCACGCTTCCCATCTTGCTCAGTTTTTCAGTTTCACTCGACTCACTCATCTTTGTTGCGAGTGACTTTCGTTTCTTTAGTGGTGACATCTCTTGTTCCGTTGCTGCCTGTAGTTAGAGAATGAAAAAAGTTTCAAGCGTCCTCTCAAGGCTTTCAGAAGCATACCATGCAGTCACTTAGCCGACATGTCATATATTGAGTCAACTCAACGACAAACAACTTTCTGACACCGTAAGTCACCTCGCCAAGTATTTCAATCGACTCGCCGAAAGTAATCTGTCGCCGACTTTTCAGCGTCTGATGACTTAACAATGTTAAATGACGTTACCATGTCAGATGAATTTGTTAAGTCATATCGAGAAGTGATGAAAGCTGCCTTGGTCCTTGTTAATTTTTAAACTTGAGAGTGATTCCACTCTGCTAGATAAAACTCACAATCCAAGTCATTTGCAAAGTGACAGCTTTTTACAATCGTCTTAGATGGCTACAACGGTATTTTAAATCAAGAGAGTGTAATCATCACAGATGGCAAACCAAGTAAAAAAGCTTGGAAAAATTAAGATATCCACGAGATGACCGAGGACGTTTAAAAAAGAGAATGTCAGTGAGTTAACTAATGCTGTCGGCGAGTTGACGTGCGAGCAAAGTGATCGATATCCGTTTCATACTGTACGGGAAACCTACGACAGAGCTTTCAAGGAGTCAACATGAGTAACGGCTAGTTCATTATACAAAATTTTCCCCTCAATTTTTCAAGTTAGTCATTACAGTCGGTTTTAATGTTACCCATCCGTGGCTATCTTTGTTACTTTTCCCTGTGTTACTGCCTCTAATAATTAACATTTCGGTTACCATTAAATTTTGCGCGAGAAATGGGCGTGCAGCGGGCACGACTCTTTCCCAATGTCTCAACTCTTCCTTTACGTCCATTACAACGTCGGGCATGCGTAAATGGATCAATTTTGGCCGGCCGCGCGCCAATTTCCCGCGCAAAATTTAGAAAGAAAACATAAGAAATAAACAGTGTGACGAAAATTTTGCGAAGTAATTGAAACGTTCTCAGAAATCTGTAAAACGTATTCAAGTTAGGGGTTTTTATCATTTGGCATTTTGTTTCGAGTTTCATTAAAAAACTTCGTCGAAAACTTCGTGAATTACTGACTCGAGTGGTTGTTAATAACCCTTATGAGGCAGCTTGATTTTGTCAGCCACCTAGCCGATGGACATACGCAAACGTTGACCGGTGCGTTGGCGATCCCAAGGTAAGCTTTCAGAGAAATTTCCAATTGATTGTCGAAAGTAATACGGGATTGCATTGATTTTGCTTTACTTCACTCCGTGATTGGTCCTTAAAACTCATGTAAATCTCTCAAACAATCAACGCAAAACTAAAATCAATCACAACTTGGTCGTTCGCGTTTTCCCGCGCTTTATGGAGTTTAGTTGTTTTTACTTCCAGTTCTCCTTCAGATTGGCCGTTATTACTTTGGCTAATATTTTAAGACACTCAATCAAAAAGCGCTCTAAAACTAAATCGAGAATTGCTGCGGGAGCTTAAACTAAACATGGCTTGTACACGACAATACTTACAGCTCGAGATGATCTTGTCATTCGTCTTCCCGTTGTCACCACAGGCAGACTTAACTTTGGATTAAAGGTGTGTGGATACATGGTCTCATCAACTCGCTCGTTTTTTTCTTGACAACTGTACAGCCAATGAGGAGACACTATGTGAATGCCACGATCCTTTGCCTGTGTATATTCCTTAGTTTTGTCATTGGATGGACCCTGGTGAGAAATGTGATTATTTTTTTTTTCGTTCAACACAAATGATACCTCTACCTAAATTTGTCAACCAAACACAAAAATTCATCATCTTTTCAAGACACTAAATGCTGGCATTTTGCTCTGACGTAGGGCTAACGCTTGAAACATCAGCTTTAGAAACTCTCTACAGTGGCCAAATTACATTTTCAACTCAGCGCCACCACAGTTCCTTTAGAAACTTACCGCCTTTATTCACCTGCTTTAGGAATAGCAAATCTCAGAAGTATGCGAGCCACTTGTCCTACTTTTACCTCGAGACACAACTAAAATAGTTGCTCTCTAACCTGGTGAATAAGGTGAGTGCATGATCCATCGTAAAGCCTGCGATAATCAGCTCCAAGAGATGATGCCAAGGCGAAGAGTTCTGTTTGTTGCTGAGCCAACTTTTTACTCACTGATAAAATGACACCAACGAGAATACCTTGTTGTTGAGGTTCTCCATTTTCCTGCCCAATAAAAGCACAAATTAATGTCAAATCCACTTAGTAAGCCAATTTTAGTTAATGGTTAAAATACAGAATTATTCGGCTCTTGACTGTTTATTAATCAACTGCAGTTATTTCTCAAATAATGGTTATATT
Organism: Pocillopora damicornis; assembly: GCF_964200805.1. Taxonomy (NCBI): domain Eukaryota; kingdom Metazoa; phylum Cnidaria; class Anthozoa; order Scleractinia; family Pocilloporidae; genus Pocillopora; species Pocillopora damicornis. The sequence goes on from NC_142671.1 coordinate 20,851,371, forward strand.
CTACTATTACGTGATGATGATGATGGTAATAATAATAAAAAATAATGATAATGATAGTGATAAGATAAAAAGAATATTATTGTAATAATGCATTAACAAGAAATACCATGATGGTAAAAAGTGACTTGTGGTGGTATTGCTAAGTGAAGATTTTGTATGAAGCCCATTGTAAACTCTTAAGGATGATATGACCCAAATAAGACATGTACTTTGCATTCACAGCTTTTAATATTTCAAACACAAACCTCTCTTTCCTGTTGGACATTGTCAAAAGTTTCATCATTGTCATTCCCCTCATCACTTTCCCTTGCGCTTGGAGCAACAGGGCCCAGTTTTTGAAGAGTCTGTTTGATGTTCTCTGCAAATAAATCATCCAGTGGAAAGCTGTTTCTACTACCCCGACTCTTTCTGCCTCTTAGGCTAGGACAAGCTGGTGAAGCCAGCTCCTCCATCACATCAGCCAAGTCAAATGAAGGTCTGAAAGGACGGAAGTACATAGATGGCCTCTTCACAGGCTGCTTTTCAGTACTTCCACCAGAGCCACTGTTAGCCTTTTGTCCATGAGGGACAGATGCATCATCAGTTGTTTCCATTGGAAGTTCAACTTTGTCAGTTTTTAAATTCAAGAGTTGAGTCGAGTCTTTGGTATCCTCATTGTCTACTCTCAGTTCCTCTGGTGGGCAAGGATCAATGACATCCATTGCCAATTTTTTATCACTGCTGACAGGATACTTGTCAAAGGGAACCAAGGTGCCATCTGAGGCACAGGCAAATAGCCAATCTCTACTTACTACAGGGATATTCCATTTTATAGCTGCTTTGTATTTGTTTCCATCAGGATATTGGCACAAGAGATGTGTGCTGGCCTCGTAGTTCCCACTTGCTTTACGAACAAAGTATTCCTGACAATGAGCACCTAATCAGCAAAATAGAAACATTTTTCACTGAAGAAAATGTTTTAAATAACTGAGGTATATGCTTTTCAATCAAGAGGAGCAGTCATTTACTGAAGCTAAATAGTTAAAATCCTACTCTGTGATGGCCTTCAGCCTTTCCCTTGGTGGAGACAACAGAAAAAGAGGCAGATCAACAAAACCCAACATAGGGGATTACTAATTGATCCAATACCAAATTTCCCCAAACTAAAGTCACAATCATTGTATGGAAGACAATATGGAGAATTTCTTGAGTTGAGGGCTTAGGACTAACAAAAGACTAGCAAGAACCATGAAAAAACTCAGTACATGACAGATCCTTAATAGAGGGAGCAGTCTCTGAAACCATTGCTGAGAACTGAACACTCTTGTCCTGGGTCTAGTTTTTTAAAGGGTGGATGACACTATCCAAGGGATAAATTAAGATCAAGTGGAAAAGTGTCAACAAAACATAGAGCCCTATCAAATGGAGAGAGCTTTATCCAGCAGATAACATTATCTACCCTTTGAACATACTACAATAAAAGAAAAAAATTAAATCATTTTTGGCAAGATTTACCCAGAAGTTCTGCTAGTTGATACAGGTGGTCTCTTTCTACTCCTGTAAACTGACTGATTGACAAAACACATCCACTGAGTGGTTTTCCAGCATCTGGGATGCTGAATGGCTTAAAGAGAAAGCCACCCTCCAGGGCCAAAAGATGGCCACATTCCAAGCTCTTCTCTAACCAGCAAAATGTAACCTGTAAGATGTTTGAACTTTGTTATAACTGCAAGCTTCCTGTGATAATTTTTTTTACCTGAATGTGAATCCCTTAACTTTAACAATGATCCCTTGTTAAAAACCGTTAGAGGATAAGACTAAAGAAATAAAATAGCAACACTTTCTGTTTTGACAAGGGATCAGAAAGGATATTTAAACATTTACGCCCATCCAACAAGAATTCTCAAGCTGAATTTTGATTCCTGAATGGTTATTAGTACCATTTTCCTTCAATTATCATTTCCAAAAGAAAACCCAGATTAAAAAAATGTAGTCTCAGCAGTCAAGTGACCTACAAATCTAGGCTTTGATTGTTGTTTCAACTCTGGAAGCTGGGGTGAAATGCAATTTTATCACAAGTAACCACCCTTATAATTATGCCTTCAGGTTTTAAAGACAGTGTGATGGAACCCTCTTAAACTACTGGTTGGTGATTTTAGATCGTAGGAGTTAAGTATCTTTACCATGAATAAAACAGGGTCACCTTGCCACCTTCTATTTTATTCACTCAGTCTCCTACAATTTACTAACTGTAAATTATTGTTTTCTTCCACACAAGAACATGTTGAAATTGTATACTGTAAGTATGTAAACATAAAGTTACTTACTAGCTGTTTTGCATGTAAATCTTCCTCAAGAACTGTGTTCATTGGCAACACTGCATAGTCAGCTGTTTGTCCACTGGCAACAGCCTTTCCTCCATTGCCCTCTATAAGATGCCAGAGGTGTGTCAGCTGTTCACTGGAAAAACCAGCCACTGTGAAGTACTTTCCAGACAATAATCCTTCTTGGAAAGCTTCTTCTTCTTCGTCATCAAGTGTAACATCAGGATCAGCACTTAGACTACTGTGCTCTGGTAGGTGAAAAAACTTCAGTAATTACTAAATTCAAGGTCTGCACAGCAAGTTAAGGGTGATGTAGCCCAGTCAATTTAACCAAAAAGGGAAAAACTAGGAATCTTAATTAACAACTCTTCTGTGCATCTGAAGGGTAATGGGAATCACCTCTTGTACATGTAATAACTTCAAATGACTCATAAGCACCCAAAACAAAAAGAGTCAGTTTGAAATTATCTCAGTCTGCTTATTAGCATGTTTTAATATTTACAGCAAACTCACAATTCTCATGTTAACTATACTATACTGAACCTTTGAACTGTGCACTGGTGTCTCCTTGAGGAAGGTTGTGCACAGGTTCATTGCCTTTCTCTTCACTCTGAGGCAGATATTGTAAGAAAACATCATCATAATCATCATCGCCATCACACTGATCCTCCTTTGGCTTGGCCTTTGTGTCCTTATGATTTTCCTCAGATGCATTTGGCTGAAGAACAGAGACACTTTTTGTTGCTTTTGAAACAGCTTTATCAGGATCCTCATTCTCTTTGCATGACAGTGAAAGATTTTCCCTTTGTAATAGATCTGAGAGAAGATAAGCTGCAAAGAGAAAATAAAATGGAAAAAAAGTGATTCAAATTACTATAGATAATAATTTGCATCCAGTCAAGGGTCAAGTTCACTTGTGTCTAAATTACAGACTTAAGTATTATTAACTTCTTACCAAGCATGAGGACCGCACTGAGGAATATTGGCCTGAGGTTGTGGCAGTATGGACCAAACACAGGGAGTTTAGTACAGAAACAACTGAGGGCCTATATTCCTCAGCAGCTCAAGGAAGCAAGGTCAATGAGTAGTTTATTGCGGGGCACTTGCACAAAACTTGTTTGGTTTGAATTTTCTGTCTTTTGCAAACAAAAATACATGGTGCATGACCATTTCCATGGAAATGGTCAATTTTGCAAAATCCCAACCAAGCAAGAACCAATTGTTGCACTAGGATTTTCCTTAAGACTTCTTTGCCATATAGTAAAGGATTTTATCACATTTGTTAGAGGAGAAGTGCCCAAGGGAGAGTTCATTCAGTTCATCTTCATATTATTGAGGACCCAGATATTGAGAAGAATCTGTTTTATGAAGTATCATAATCATAAAATATGTTATCAATCATTCAAATGTACCAGTGACTTATGACATCATTAATAGCAAATGGTATTAAAAAATAAGTTTAAAAAAATTTAATACTGTTTGTTCATATCTTTACCCATTAAGCAATGTTATTACCCATAAGGAGTGACCAGAGATCAATTTTTACTTAAAAAATCAGTACATCTTAGGGAAGAAAGGTAATGAGAAATGAAAAAAAAATTATTAACTACATGTACATAATATTGCCTGATTTAACAACAAATTCTCTTGTCATTCATTACAAGAATTGTATCTATTAGTTAACACTGTGGAGAATTGTTCTTTGGAAAGTGAGCATGGAAAGGTGAAACACACTTACTTTCCTCTGGTAGCTTTTTCCCTTCCTTTGCAGAATCCAAAATCCATTGAACACTAACAACAAAAGCTTGAAAATCACAGTTTCTCAACAAATCAATATCTGCATTGATTCTATTTCCAACAACAACATGCGATACAATCTCATTGATCTGATTGAATCTTGTCCCTCCTCCAGAGTTGATGATCTTTCTAAGCTTCTCCAACTTATGCCCAGAAAATCCACTCAAATAAATTTTGCAACCATCCAGAAACATATTCCCAGGCTGAACTCTAACATCAAATTCAGAGCCATCTGGGTCAGAAATGTGAGTCTCTCCTATCTTGGAAACATTTTCCAAAGCCTTAGACTGATTAGATTGCATACTATTTCTTCCAGAACTAGGGATCAAATCTTTGTTACCATGTTTCTGTGCACTCTTGTATGCTGCTTGTGCAGCTTTATTTGATACCTTCATCTCTGTGCCACTTTTAGAAGTACTGCCTTTGATTAAGCTACCTGACAATCTTGCACCTGCTTGTGAACTGTTATTTTCTTTATCAGGTTGAGTGTAATAGCTTGACTCATCCAGACACAAGCCTGTCTGAACTGAGTCATAAAACCATTGTGTACAAACACAGTGAAGATTCCACCTTCTTGCATACTCATATTTTTCACCCCTTGGGTCATCGACAAGTAAATGGGTACAAGTGTTCATATCAAGTGCTCCTGAGTACGTTCCGCCATGTTGTGTCACAAGTTTCTTTATTTCTTTTCTTTTTTCTGCATCAATACCTGTCACACAGAGAGTAATTCCCTTGAATGTTGGGCATTTGAATTCCATGAATTGTTCATCTGTGGCACACACATGTTCGTCCTGACTAAGCTCCCAGCATTTGTAAACCCACTGTGGTAATAAAATTGGTTTATTGAAACTACATGCAACCTTGTACTTCTTAGATCCCACCTCACCCGCAACCAGGTGAGTTACTGCGCTGGTGAAGTCTTTCATAACAATCCCTCCCATCAGCCGGATAAGATCGTAAAGCCTATCTCTCTCTTCCCGAGGAACACTAGTACAACTGATGGCAGTGCCTCGCATGGCTACACAATAAACTGGGTACTGGACATTTGGCAGCGGAGTCTCTGTTTGTAAACACGATAATATACACGGTGGACCGACGATCCTGCAATTTCTTTCCTTCAAGTACTCGAAACTTTGTCCTTCAAAATTCTCCAAAATGTACACCGATCGATGTATCTCCAAATTAATATTTTCCAAATTGCTCGCGGAAATCCATTCGCTGTTCAAATCGTATTCCTTACAAGCTTCCAAAGCTCGTAATAGGTTTTCCTCCATCGACTCATTAACACTTATAAACCTAAGAGTATTTTCATCATCGCTCGCCATTTTCCTCTTTCCTGATCAGCACATGAAATCGACAACCTGTGTGTGTAGGCACTTTCCTCAAACCGCCATCTTGGATTTCATCGAATTCGTATAGCTCAGCGTTTACATTACAGAACAGTTAAACCTAGTTCATTTCTCTATTATTATACTGTTTTATGCAAGTTTGAAGCAAAATAAATCAATCGAAACCTTAAAGAACCTTTCAAAACGAAAATTTTAAAGGAAATTTTACGAAAATATCGTCAATTTTAAAGCAAAACATATTTTCTTTTGGCGGGAAAAGGTACGCATGCGCAATAAACTTGTAATGAGGTCACTCTATCCCATAACTCTTTGCTGCGGAAATGTTGTTTGCCTTGTCCTGCGTTTTAGAACTTCCGCTAGGGTTGAGATAGTGAACGTTAAAACATTGAAAGTAAAACCATTTACGTTTGAGGTTTGGATCCCTATTTTTGGCCGTTAAGGTACGTCTACTTCCGCTGTATTATGGAAATATACTGATGATATTCCGGATACCCATTAGTGGAACTTGGAGATCAATTATTTGGACTACCAAATATGCAGAAAGCTGCTGAACATCAAGAATCACATCGGATATACAGCAAAATTTGGAAGTTGCCAAAATAGGTGAGGTCGCTTTGAAACGAAATGAAAAAAGCTGCACCCAGATAATACAGTGCTTTGGAAGGAAACTAAAGTGGGAATAATATTCCTAATTACTGATTTATTGCCAGTGCTGCAAGTTTAATTGACGTGTTGAAGAACGGGAGGAACAAAATTTCATAATTTCACAATTTCATAATGCGGGTATAATGAAGTTTATTTGATGTTTACAGTACACTCTTTCACAATTGCTTCCTTCGTTATGATGGATGCAAACTGTTGTCTCGAATCCCGTTTAAACTATAATTTTAAAGATCTCTTGAAGACTTGCAAATCAAGGGTTTGATATTGGAACAGGAACCTTTTGAAAATTAAAGACTTTAACTAATTGATCAACAACATTTCCCTCTTACAGGCCCTCACGAAGTCCATAACGAGAATGCACGTATATCTTAAAGATGGAAATCAAAGGCGTTGGGTTACCAATGTTCATCTTCAAGAGGGTTTTAGTCCCTGTATTGGCAATGGAGCCATGAAGAAATCGTGTGCAGATGTGTCGAGACTGGAGCCAGCAATTTGGTTCAAGGTTCTTTTACTAGAGTCAGTATCTGTTGACTGTGGAAGAAGGATAGTCAGCTGGTCAACTGGAAGTCACCCTGAAGGTTGGTGGTCTTTTCTTTTTTAAGCATGCTGTCAATAAGAGCCAGTAGCTGGCCATTTCACTAAATGTTTTGAGTTTGGGAGTTAAGAAGTTTGATTCGTTCATACATGTGTATTCTGTAGTATGTCTCACGCAATTCTAATGATCTTTAATTCCTTTCTCATAGCATATCTGTCCATGATCAGTCATCATTCAGGGCTTGAAGTAGTGAGCAGCTATTAAACAATTTCCTGCCTGATAAACTGTTTGTTTGGTCACTCTGTCTTTCCCAGCCTTCTTCACCAGTCATATCAATCCACAGCTATCACTTACTATGGAAATAATAATGCTATTCAAGACTTAGAAGTCAAAATAACCCAAAATTTGCACAAACAATTCTTTTAAAAATCTGCATTAATCACCACCACCTTCAGTGAATGTATGACTGATTTTGAGACTAAACAAAAAAACTTTTGGCATTATTCTATTTCTTTTTGTTTAGATGCAGACTTGCCTAGTCAAAGGACATGTTACATGGAAGGAGAGTGTTATGATTATGATGCAGACATAGACGAACTCTTCCACTTGGCTGCAAAAGTTATTTGCCCAGCTGGTCATGAAGAGGTACGTATTTGTCATGAAATATTGCAACTTCATGCAAATCTTGGTTAAAAATTTTTATGGAAATGGCATTTGATGTTATCTTACTTCCAATTTTTCTATATTAACAACTGCATTGTTAAGTGGAGGTTGGGTTCCTGAGACATCCAGGTGCTTCCACTATTGGCAGCCAGCTCCTACAGTAAATGGAGACTGCTCCCATGGCTGGCAAACCCTGGTAACCCAGCCATATCATGAGCCCCCATGTAGGAAAGAGAAACAGGCACCTGTCACACTGAATAAACGGTGGAAACAGAGAGGGAAGTGATGGGTGAAGCTGCTTGGACGATGAGCTGCCACCCCAAACAACACTGCAATTACAAAGCACATGCAAGAATGTCTCAAATGAAGAGCACAAAGAATTCTGATGAATTTGCATATGCAAAAATCTTGGACTACTTTAGGGAACACTGATGCTCTTTCTTTTTAACTCCGTTAAATTGCATTCAATTCCATTTGTTTGGCCATTATTGTTTAGGCTATAAATTGGCTATAGCAGTCTTATTCCCACCAAGCACCTTTTTTCTTCAATTTTAAAAGACACTTGAGAAGAATGGATGAAAGATCATAACAGTAACACCTCGCAAGGAAATTTTTTTCTTCAGTTCAGTTTTCTTTGCTTGTCACTCCCTTTTTTTTTTTTTTTTTTTTTTTTTCAAGTTCTAAACTTAAGTTTTGGAAAAAAATTGTCTTGAAAAAGTTAACAATATTTTTGTGGTGGTTCATAGTTTTGTTTGGTTTCAAATGTTCTTTTCTAAATGATAACAGAGATTATCATTGATAGTTTGTGGTTTCTTGTTAATCTATAGGATGGCTGGTGTGTTTTGGAGTGAGTTTGTTGATATGTTGTTTTGAGAATTATTCTGTTTATTAAGTAAGCTAGCATTTTTTTTTTAGGAAAAGACTTCTATTATTGACCTAACTGAAGTAAATTTTAATTTGCTCTCTTTTGTCTATGATTATGTTAATAAACTTACAAGAAAGGAAACAAAAGTTAACTTTGTAGTTATGTAAATTAAGTCAAAACCAAGGGATGATTTGAATTGCAAAATAAACAACTATACCTAAAGATGATTTGTACCTACTGGTGTATCAAATATTGATATACAAAATCTTGATATATTGTTTATTTTTTGAAAAATTTATATTCAAAGCTAACACACATGTTTACTTAGTAATAGTAATTCAGTATTTATCAGAATATTAATTTTTAGGTCTGTTATTGATTTTATTCCAGAATGGAGTCTCACAGCCCTCAGATGAAGATTATGAACAATGCCTTTTACGCATGCTTCACTGCTACATCCTACCTAAGATAACCTTACACAAGGATGACTTAGACAAAGTAATGAATGCCAGAGAAAAGCAGGCTCAAAGCATCCAGGAACTAGATAGGAAGGTCATTGATGAATGTAAAACCATTGATGCTTGTGAGCTACACATGGAAGATTTACGCACTCAGTTTCTACCTGACCTGGAGAAATTTATTCACCGGGGCTGGTGCTCTAAAGGGTTTCTTGAAGTACTCCTTGAGGACATTGGTAAAGAAGAACCAAGACTACGGAAACAGGTATGGTAATTGTGTGGTTTTAATTACTCAACCTTTAAATTATTTCTAACTACTGAGATTCCAGAAGAAAGATGTTGGGAGCATGGGCCCCCAAAAAAGTAGTACCAGGTGTTTTATTTTGAATCTGAACCTCCATGTGTTTTGCAGATTGACAAGGCTCAAGATCAAGTGCAACATGCTAAAACTGTGATAGCACAGAAACCCTGTGCAGCATCTACTGAACAGCTTAAGGCAGCTAGAGAACAGAGAAATGGAGAACAAGAAAAGCTTGAAGCCCTGCTATTGACAAGAGAACTCATTGTTGCCGCTTCTCGTCAGGTATACTTTGTGAGCTCATTTTTTCTCCTAATAATTATGATGAGCTGTATACTGTAACTCTCCAATTTTGGTCTACATGTAACTTGTCATCTGATGCAAATTACAATTATTTAATTAGGAACTCAGCTCTTAGTATTAACATAGTCAATAGTACTCTGTACCTAGTAATTCTCGGGACTTAGTAATAATTACTTCTTAGACTTGAAATTATTTTGTCATAACCCTGCTTATTTTAGTGGCTTCCTGCATTCAATGAAAGCGGTATCAAGCAGATTCTATTTTAAGTGGATAGTCTTAACCAAATTCTCAGATTTTTACTCCTGCACTAGGGATAACTCTGAAGACCCTTAACAGGCAAATGTACTCTTTGTTACACAAAATCATTATAAAGCAAAACAGTTTCATAAAAAACAAGAATTTTGTATCTTACCTGCTTGTAATTACAGTCCAAGAGTTCACTTTTAACTTACTTTCAACAGTAGTATTTACAAATTGCTCTAAATGTGATAACAGCAATCTAGTGATATTCTGTCTATTTAATCAAAAATTCCAAATTAAATACAGTCTAATGACTTAGTGTAGTTTTTATTGATTGAATTACCATTTAAGGAACTTTAATTTAATTACAGGCTGAAACTGGTGGAGGAGTTGTTGCTGGACATCACTTACTAAAGCAGTACTTGGAACAAAGGGAGACACTCACTAGTCTCAAACAAAGCCGCAACAGACTTCTAGAACAGAAGGTAAATGGCTTTAACAGTGGCATTGGGAAGCATTCCCTATGCACTGAGCTGTTGTGGAATTATAAAACAGTAAACAGGGTCATCACAGACCACCTGTGTCCCACATATGTTTGGGACAATCCTCTAAAGTGAGATCTCATAGGTAGACAGGAAAAAAATTATGTAAAATATAGCAGTGCAAAAATCCCCTACCTTCGGTGAAATGAAAAACTCCTTATGTCAATCAAATCTTGACAAATGTTCTTTGTTAGTAGACTCACATAATAGAAAGTGATTTTCCATTGTGATGTAGTTTCCCTTTCTTAGACTGTTAGTCGACAAGGAAGAAAATTTGTCCCAGTCTTTTGATGATGAACAATCCTGATGTTTGACTTTGTTTGTTTTTCCACTTTGTTTCCAAAGAATTGTGCTTTGAGTGTAAGAGAAATGTTGGATTCTGCCATGAAAGAGCTGATTGACAAAGGCTACACTGATGCAAATGATGCAAATGCTTTAGGATCTCGAGCGACAGATGGTAAGATATGGAAGCTTTGTAGCGTACTCTGCTGACAACAGGTTTAAACATCATACACCACGCTATAATGAACACTGCACTCTTACAGACATAAGTTATGTCAACATGTACATGTATGGAACCAAACCATTTGTATAAAAGCTCTGTGAATCATCCTATGTTTACTAAATGAAAAATGTAATCCAAATATAGCAATTAACCAAGGAAAGGGGGGCTGTCACATACAGAACTGTGTAGTACATTGATTAATTGCTCTCATTTTTTTTCATGTGACATTGGTAGTCCTTGAAGGAGTTTGGAAGCCAGAATGGCAAAGACTGGGTGAAAGAATTGCTACTCTGGTGAACAATGAAGAGCATCCAGTTGGCAACCATTTCCAAAAGTTTTGCCAAAGGATCCAATCACTCTGTGAAGAGCTGCTTACCTCTGGAAGATTCAGCAGCTCTGAAGAATTTACCCCTTCATGTTCACCCTTTGGCAAGGCCTGTGCAATTCAGTATGAATCATATGGCATGGAAGATTTCATGACAGATAATCATAGGCTCAAACTCCAAATGTTACAATCTGAAATTTTGAAAGGGTTGGAAACTGCAACAGAATTCTTGTCTGACATCTTTAACAACAAGGATGTGCATTTTAAAAACAAAATAAGGCTTTGCTACGAGCAGTGTTTTTATGAGAAAGAGCACCACTTTTTGGCTTGCGTCTATGAACTGGCTCATCATGAACATGTGGACAAGCTGCAAGGGGATGTACAAAGGCTCAGATGCCTCCCAATAAAGTTTTTGAATTTGCCAATGAAAGATGAGTGGTGGTTGGAGCTATTTGAGCAACGATCACTCCAGGCAAGTACAAACTCGGGACATTATCATCCATTTACAGAAGCATATATGAATGGCACATTATTAGACCAGGCAGACCATGGTTTGAGTGGTTCTTATGACATGATTGATGAATTAGACGACTTAGTAGACAACACTACAGACACTCAAAATGGCAGGCACATAGAAGACATGGAATCATTCAGAAGCTTGTTCATCAGTGCTATTCGTCATCGCTCAAAAACCGTGGCCGTAGATGATGTTGAAAAACCTCTTGACCAGCCCAACACAGGGCCTCCCAAGTCAAGGAATTCTTTTGAGGGTGCTTTAAGTTGTAGTGCGCCCACAATGGTTCAAATCATTGATTTATGGAAGACAGCTAAGTGTGAACAAAGTTATGACAGTGTTGATGGAAGCCTGGAGATGAAGCCTTGTTTAAACAGGACACTTTCTAAAAGTGAAAGTAATCTAAGCAGAAAGGACAGCTCAGTTTCTGGAGAAACTTTTGAGGACCACTTTGGTCCTGCACTTCAAAATATCAAAGACATTTTCAAGGTCACAAGTCCTTTAAACAAACTGAAATGCCTGACATCATCCCTCCGTAAAATAACAAATGCTGTTCAAGAGCTGCGGATGCAGAGTGGACAAGATACCTTCACTGCAGCTGTAAATGCAGAGGATCTTTTGCCTCTGCTGGTCCTGATGATGCTCCAAATGGAACCTTGGGAGGTTGCTGCCATGTGGCCCCAACTGGTATTCACAGAGAACCTAATGGCACCCTTTTTGTCATCAGGATGTCATGGCTGGGCCCTGGTTGAATTTCAGATGGCCCAAAGGGTTTTAAATGATCTTTGTAATGAATTCTAAAGATTGCTTTTGAGGGGATATGAGGAAATGAAAAAGGTCGAGATAACTTTGGTACACATTAACTTCTCCCTTTGTTTTCAAAGAAATACACGGTAGGAGAGAATTTGAAAGGAGAATGTGACATTCTATCAGAAGTCACACAAGGCTTTTTTCCATGCACCCCTACATTTTTAAGTACTTTGAATAATCAATTGATACTAACCAAGTATTTACTCTCCTTATCTGATTTCTAATTCTCCCTTCCAGTAAATATATATTTTGTTGTTAATTATTTGATGGGTAAGTGCTTATTTTCATAACTTGTCTTTGAAAGTAATTACTATTAAGAGGTGAAGGTTTTTTCTACATCATTATAATAGTGAATAAATTATGACAGCAATCATTGCTTATGATTATTTATTACTAATTTTGCATCTGTTCCTAACCCTAGGATAATCATGACCATGCATCGTGATTTGTCTTTTTAATGTGACAGAGATGTCTTTTGTTTCATGGAAACAATTTAAATCAGATTCATTAGTATTTTCAATGATTGTAAACACTATTAGCTTACCTCTTGATGTTAGTGGTAATGTTATATAAATAGAAACTCCAGAGTTACAGACAGTAGGAAACATGTAATTTAAGACATTACTAAATGTTCATGTACATGCAGAGTAATGTGACATGTATTAGGAAGTTTCTTTCTTAATACTCTCAGATCCAAACTATTTTCATAAATCCCTAAAACTTTGCGGAATGGTTATTCTTTAACCCTTTCCACCCTAACATCAGTAATGTATCCATAAATTATTCTCTGAACACTTCTTTATTCAATTCCTTTGAGAAGGAATAGAGGAGAATTTGTTTAACAATCAAAACTTTTGTTAGGTTGGCAATCATTTATGTCATTCTCATGATTGTAATGAATGATTCAGCAGTATTACTGTAAGGAGGAATAACATGCTGGTCACTCAAAGGGATTAAAGGGTTAAGTTTCATCTTGTACTACAGGGTCTGGTATTTGTTTTTTTTTTCAGGAGTTATAGTGCCCTAGTTTTCTTTGATGTAATGATAGCTGTCACATTTTGTGATGGATACATCTGTATTCACTTTATGCTGAAAATATGACGATCTTTATTATTAAGTTTTCATATATGTCTAATAATTTAGATTGGATTATCCTGGCTATATTTGTCAGCTGATACTTATGCAAGTGTCCAGTTATGCCAAATTTGAACTTGTATTTTTGATATCTCAAATTAGACACTTTTGTCAACTGCATGTCAATCAGGTGTACTTACTTGAGTGGATTGATTTTTTTCTCTTCCCCTTCTTCTGATAAAGCACTAAGGAAGGAGCTGATGTCATTAATAGCCCCCTTTTATGATTATCTAATGAAATTTGGTAATAACACACCCCTAGCCAAGTTTACACTATTTTTGGAAAACCTTGGCAATCTGGTTGTTTTCACATGGTTTATCTTTAGCCCACACCTTAAAAAGGAGGCCTGGGGTCGAAATTAACTTCTCTGATGTAAATTTGTAGAAGGACTATCAGAAACGGTAGCTCTTATGTGTCATTCAGTTCTGGATAACTCTCTCAGATTTCAAATCAACTTTTGAGTTGCAAATTCCAATGACTTTGATCTTGCAGGCCTGATTTTCTCCAGTTTTAATCCACTAAGTCTAATTTAGTATTGTAATTCATAATATTGATATAGAAGTTTTTGAGTTTGTATGGTGCACCATTAAAATGGCTTTATTTGGACAGCTAAGATAGGTCTTAAGAGGGCTAAGACAGCTCCACCATTGGAGACACTGATTTCAATGTTTGACCATACCTTTATTTTACGAAACAAATGGTAGAATTTACTGATTTACGAAGGAAAATATTTTATGGTGCAGTAAAATAGTTTAGATCAGTAGCAAATGATGCCTGACTTTTTAAGGTGAATATAGATTGAATACATCTCAACTTTTTTTTTAAAGTACCTACAATACATGCAATTAGAAAGAGTAATCATCACTTTTAGCACAGCACAGTGCTTCAAGTTTTATTAGGATATGTATGTTCGTAACCTAAAATTAAATTTGATAACCTTTATTGAACCATTTTAGGGTTAATGGGTTTAAGTTTCAAAGCTCTATGTGGTATGGAACATAGTTGCCTGCATATTGGCTCAATGGAATAGTTCTACTCTGCACACTTGTGGAATGAAATTTTTTGTTTAAGATATAAATTAAATATTGATTTATGTATGACCATCTTAAAGAGAAGACACTTGTTTTTTGTCACTGTTATTCTTACTCCTGATGTGGAAAGCAAGTTTTTTGAAATTTGAAACCATGCACTTTTAAACAGTGCCAGTGTGAATTTACTATTCATAGCCAAGGGATGGATAGACCACTTCATTTATGTTAAAAATGTACACAGTGTTCCTTTTAAGCAGCAATCTCATTGGTAAATATATATAATTATGTATTTATCTCCACATCTGTTGGGGTGGCATTCCCCTGTGATTTTTATATAGGAAGAATTAATTTCATAAAACAGTATAGATCTTTCTAACATATTTTTTTAATGATGAATATTTACTGCTAGGGATAATAATAATCTACATGTCAAGTAATACAATAAACGTTTATAATAAATATTTTCTCAAAGAAGTACCAGGCACTTATTTAAATGATTAAATTTAGGTGAAAGGGAAGGGTGCTTATTGGAAGGAGGGCACTTAATTGGGGGGGGGGGGGGGTGTTTATCAAGAGAGTGTGGCAATAGGATAAAAATTAAAAGAACAGATGTCACATAAAGGAACTGTGCAAGCACATGGAAATAGAAATAACTGGAACAGGAAAGAAACCATTCCATTCTGATGTCACTGTAGTTCAAGCTTAAAAAGTTGTAAATAAAGTGATTGTGGCAATAGAAACAGGTTTTCCTTGTATTCCTACTATGTCAGAAAGTGAGGGAGGAAGCAGGTGCTTATTGACAGAGGGGGTGTAAAAGAGAATTGTCACATATGATGAAATACAGAAGTTGTCACCAGGCGCTGATTGTTCAATACCAATAAAGATTTAGTATCACAAAAAGACATTATTTTAGAAACTGCCCAACCAACCATTATCATGTAGGAGTCTGTTACATATGACCATTTGATTTTGATCTTACACAGACTTCCCTCAAATTATCTATACAAGATAAGATGAAAGTAGGAGACACCAACATAAACTTCATGACAAATATATATAAAAAATTCATTTATTGTGCTCTAACAGAAATAGTTATGGTTTACAAGCAACATTAAATCTACCTGTTCATATATAAATGTAATTCCATTTTATTATAATATTATTGCTCTTTGAACTTCTAGCACTGAAAGTTACTTTAATTTCTGTTTTTGGCTGAAGGAGAAGTGATGTTTTATTCATTTATTCATCACAGCTCTGGGCATAATGAAATTCAATTTTTTTCTACATGTTTAAGATTTGCTTAAATTGACTATTTCAAAGTTCTTCTCCCCATTTAGTTGTACCAGTCGAGAAACAGCAGTGACAATGAACACATAACCAGAAAGAAAAGTATCCAAACTCTGAAGCTGGCATTATTCTTGATGGCCTGCAAATGAAAAGGGTTTCCTTACATCAAATGTACTACTAAAATTAATGTTTATGTGCAGAGCACATCTTAAATTAGCAATGGTAGGTAAGAGCACCTGGAGTGGCATGGGTTTAAATCTTGTCAAATATTTTTTCCTGAAATTTCTTTAATTGCAGTTCACCTGTGAGAATGGTATCTCTGCTTACGATTTCTAATAGTCAGATGCAGGGGTTTTGAAAACTTCTTCCATAAACATCTGCCAGTGGTGTGATAGGTCACTGGCCTGGACAAGGGGCTGTGAGATGAAACCCATGCACCTGACCCTGCTTGCAGTCTAAACAGATGGCAGAAAGAGGTCTCATAGGAGGCAGTAGACTGCCAGTAACCAGCTTTTACTGAAACCTCTTCCCATGATGATGTTACATTGTACCTCTCTTATCTGTTCATTTCCTCCCTTGACATTTTCTGTTGTTCCTGCAGCAGTCTCATGTATTCTGTCAATCTGTGCAGACTGTATAAACAGAAGATACTGATTGATGGATTCTTTTCAGTAAAACAAGTCTAAAAAGTCTTGCAAACTTAATGATCAGGTTTGGGGCCTGACTGAAATCTTTAACTATCTAGTGACATAAGTGTTTCAAATGGCTTTCTCACCTGGTGTAAAACCTTTTCAGAGAAAATTTCTTGGAGCTGAGATATTTCTACTACTTTTCCTTCAATTTGCCTATAACAAAAACATACAAGTTTAATGATAGAAATAAAAAGCAGACGTTGTACAAGGAATACCCAATGGCTGAGAGAATCAAGTCTGTGAGTTTCACAGTAACCCTAAGACTGATTTAAATGAACTTTTATCACCATACCTCACTTCGTTCACCAAACTGTTCATTTCTGTAAACAACCTCTGGTTTTCCATTTCAAACTTAAACAAACAAACAAAGAGAGCATTATGAAACAATTATTATTAGTTTGATGCTTTAAAAGTAATAATTGGGAACTTTGCCTGTGGTCAGTTACTTATCACACATGGCAACTTGTAACATTATCACATGAAATTCAGTTGTTCTTTTCATACCATCTGGACTTCCTCTGCTGTCAATTCTTCATCCTCCCCTGGAGGAGGAGGAGCCAAATCTAGAGGTTGTGTTGGACTTTTGGATTCTGCTGGAAGCACAGAAAAACAAATCCCGATGTAAAAATTACTGATTATCTTAGATTCACTAGAAGAACATTTCCAGTGTAAAACAATTATTTTTATTAATATAATTTATGCTAAATTAATGGATCCCTTCTGCCATTTAGGAGAGCTGCTCTTTTCTGATAATTGAACAGTGAGATGTTTGTCACCCAACTTCACAGGGTTTGTACCCTTTTTCAGAATTTCAAGGACTTTTCTGGGACTCAGACCAATTTTTCCAGGGCTCTAAATTTCACCTTAAACCCTTTCATTTGCAAGATTTTGAAATCAATACTCCTTACCATCTACATACATTTCTTGTAATGTAAATTCTGAAAATTTTATTGCAATTGTAAAGCAGATTTCCAAGACTTTCCAGGACCTGTAGTCTTTTTCTTCTTTTTTTTAATTTGAAAGTCCTGGAAAATGTCAAAATAAAATTCCAGGACTTTCCAGGGTTTCCAGGACCTGTATGAACCTGTCTGAACCCTTCCTTCAGAAACTTTCCGTCTTTCAGTACACCATGTGCAGTCATTCATAAGAACCACATCCTCCACTGATAAAAAGCTTCACTGATAATAATCATGTATAAAAAGTTTCTCATTAGATGACACTTCATTCATATCACAAAAATACTTCAATTCCATCCCTCAATTCTACTGACAATTGTACATATGCATTTTTCCAATAGATAAATTCATCTCTATTTCTTAATTTTTATTTCAATATTTACAAACTGCAGCTGAAATAGTAATGAACCAGAGAAAAGTAACATTTATTAAGAGGCATGCATACTGTAGTTATTCACTGAAATTAAATTTTTCCCATAACCAACCTTTTGAAACATCATCTTTGACTTCTGAAGCAGATGATTTAGAATCAAGCTGTCCATTTGACTCTTGTTTCAATCTTTTTTGTTCAGGTTGCAGTCTGGATCTTATTTTGAATAAAAAGAAATCAAAGAAAATTTATAGTGACATGAAGTTCAAATTTGTTTGTAGACAAAAGTGGTGTATATCTGGTTTTAATTCTCAAACTACAAATTAAAAGCAAAAATCTGAAAAGTGCATATTCATCATACTGCACATGCAATTAACAGTTATTCATCAAAGTGGAAGTGAATAACTATTTTAGAATATAACAAACAGAAACCAAAAAATTAATTTATTTCTGTCCATTAATACCAAATGAAAGTCTGAAATTAAATTGTTGATCCTCAATTTTGTGTCTTCTGCTGCTTGTAGGTGAATAATACTAACTTGCTAATCACTTTTGAACCAGCCAATCACCATACACAAAAAGCATTATCCACAAGCGTGGCATATATACTAATTATAATAAAATAAATTAATTAAATCAAGTTGTTACATGTACCTTGTAATTCTTCAACCTACACATTACTAGACTTATAAATATGGATTAATTTGAAACAAATTCTTTTTATCTCTAAGTTATCATAACTGAGGCTCTGAAGTGCCCATTTTTCTAAAGACTCTACAAGTCAGAGTATGGTTATTGGTCTTACATTCGTTTCTTTTCCACTACTCTCCTGACACGGATAGCTCTTTGTTCACTGTACAACTTGCAAACCACTAACAGAAGAAGTTAGAGAGTTTTTACCACATGTGACAGACAATTCCCCTCAAAAATATCACCACATTAAAAAGAGTAACTACAGTAAAAAAGTCCTAAAGAATGGACCTACAGAAATGTATCCCAAATGGACAAGCCCCAGATATAATAACATTCTGGATCACACCCTTTTCAATCTCAAAGTATTTTTTTTGCTTTCAAAGTTTCCAAACTCTGGGGGTTTTTCTGATAATTGGTCCCAAGGAGGCAAGCAAGAGTGACTTAGAGTTATCTTTGTGAGTGACAAATGGCTTTATTTGATTGCTGTTATTTGAAAGTATCGCAATGAAGAAACTGATTCACAAAAGTGAGTATTGCAACTCTAACCCAACAATTTAGTGAGATCAATTGTTGTATCTAGGTAAGATCTAGGTAAAGCAACAGTATTAGCTAGGATATGCATGACTAGGGTCATTTGGTCTCACTTGAATTTTCAAACAAGAGGCTTGTTGTCTTCCAAAGTCTCTAATTTTAGTGTTCACTACCCCTCAAATTGAGGGCTATTATAGAAAAATCTAGTTGCAAGTATGAACCATAATACTTTAGGGGAACAGCCTCAATTAAAGCTCACTTCACCAGTTCCTTTTTTCTGCAGAACTAATACTTGAATAGTGTCTTCCACTTTCAATAGAAATTAATTGAATTAGTGGATAATCCTACACTGTGTTGGTATTGATCATTTATAATCTAGCATATAGTGCACCTTTTAAATACTGTCCTAGCATTTCCAGTACAACTTCCCTGTGAGTCATAACTTGTTCACTTCTTTTCTGCTGCAATGCTGTAAAGAGTATTTGAGAAGAATTGTCCAGGTAAAAAATTATAATCTAGTTTGCTTTGCAATATTTTAAAATTTCAAGGACTAAGATTCAATCTGATTAATTTCTCATCATCATCTTTTTTGTAAACACTTGTTAAATTTACAAAATTATTTTACATTACATAGCTAAGCACCTGGCCAATTTGAAGTTTGAGACTTACATTGCTTGAATGTGTAGTACAGAATATGACAGAGAGGATTTAGACAAGGAACACTGTAAATATATTTAATGGTGATTTGTATGCACATAGCAGTTTAATATAAATTTCAGGTCAAAATAAATCTAAACCAATTTAATATGTAGTTATTTCGTTCCAGGTAAAATTGCTAGAGAATTAGAGCAAGGTAACTTACAAAAGAATCAAACGTAAGTGTGATATCATTTTAACCCTACATCATTTTTAATGAAACAAAGTCATCTCTGACAAATATATCTAGTGTAAATTGTACAGTGAATGTTAGTGCTAATTACACGTCGATTTTTCCTGAAATGTTGATAATAATGACACTGTTTTTACATACTTTCAGTTTGATGTTTGCCACGGTTACACTAAGCTGTATCAATACCTTCATTTTTGAGGGTTTGTATAGCAACTGAGCATGTTCTCATGTAAGTTTCAGCATCTGTGTCTATTTGGTCTCGCTCTTCATCTGTCATACTAGACAACTCTAAACTCAGGTGACTGTACCAATAAAAATAAAAGTATTTGATTGACTTAGAACTTGCATTACTCTATAAATCTCCTGCAAAATTACTACTGAGTAAATCAAGAAAATCAATATAATTATATTTAATATCAACCCCCAAGATTTGGCTTTTATGATTAACATATTATAAATCATCAAATTTCTACTGTCCCCCAAATAAGCACCCACTTTGAATAAGCAACCCTCAAATGTGCATAACTTCTTTTAAAACCCAAATACTGCCCTTCTTGAAATAAAATGCTTCCCCTCAATGAGGTGAACACCATGAATAAGCAACTTAGATAAATATAATCATGAAATAATTCACCAACTATTACTAATTGCAGTTTGAGTGGGAACTCTGTTTACCTGAATGGACTGACATAATCCTTTTGGTGTTTTAGAAGGAAATCTCTCAGCTTACTAATATTGACAAGCTGTTGTGAAAGAAAGCAGCCCCAATTAAAATAAACACTTATCAATCGTATCATTTTGCTGAATAAAAACTAAAAAAACTTAATAAAAGCAGGGTAAGCAAGATCTGATGTGAACATGTTTTTTCAAGTCTTGGGCATCACTTTTTGAGTAATATGGAATATCAAATTAAGCAGTGTGTGATATTGTGAATTTTCAAAACTATTGTCTGAGTTATCTGCCACTGAGCCAAAGCTCAGGCAAATAACACAGACACAAGGTTTGATAATTCAAGATATCATGCAAAAACCTATACCATGCACAATAAACTTATTGCTTTATTATACATTTTTTAAAAGCATTTGGCCATTTTGAGTTAATCTGACTCTGAGAACAGCAAGGGTTTGAGAACACTTCGAAGGACTTTGAAACTACGTTAACTTTGAACTCATTATGATAAATGCAATATCTCCTGCAGAAAATGCATTTGTCATGTCATCTTCTCACACTATTGTATATTGATTGAATATTCTTGACAATCAGATTTTTTATAGTACATGTAATATATAATAAAACCAGTTAGACAACTGACAGGTGAAGATAATTATAACAATGAACCAACATCAAGTTACAAGACTTCCGAACAGCCCCATGCTACTGTAAAACAAAGCTGTAGTCTTACAAGGCAAACTATTGTTTTCTTTCGCCATTGTTTATCCATGCAAGAACTGTATACAAAATCACGTATTGGGGGTGTGCGGAAATCTTCCCACGAAAGTCTGTACAATATGTTGTCTGTCAAAATAAATCAGTCTTGAATATGAAAACACACCTTACTGAACCTTGCTCATTAGGATCTGTTTCATGCTGAAAATGGTACATAAAGAGAACAGTTACATAGATGGGTTGTACTCTTACCACTTCTTTCGCTTTCGTTCCAAATTCACCCTTGTGTCTTTTCGAGCCCAAAATGTCCTTTGTTGCCTCTTTGACACCAAGGGCTTTATTTCTGGTCCGTATAGTTTTCACAGTGGCTTTGAAAAGGGCCGTTCTGTCCATAATTCCAAAACTTTCCACTACGATCAACAGAAATCTCCAAATTAGAAAATCGACAAGGCGTCTGCTTAGTGGCCTCGCCTTTGTTCCTTCAGAGCCTTGCACCACCCGGGTGGTGCTGGGATATCGCTCTCAAAACAAACATGGCGGAAAGAGTACGACCCTTCGCTACAGCATTCTTCGTCGTGTCCTTTCTTGTAAGTAAAACCATTGGTGAAGATGAAGGCGAGAAGTATAACCCGAATGGTCCGCTTGTGAACTGCAGTTACTTGTAAGTCACTTTGTCGATTGAACACTAAGTTACCTGAAGGTGAACTTCCGCTTGTAAACTAGCTTGCATGTAGCTACACATATTTCTTTTTCATTCTTATAATGGTCTGGGCCGGTTGTTCGAAGCTGGCTTAAGATAAACCTGGGTAAAATTTCCGCACAGCCCCATACTATTGTAAAACAAATCTGTTTTCCTAATAGCACTGTATTGTTTTTGTCATTGTTTTCTCTATCCAAGAACTGAATGCATAATGTAGTATGGGGCTGTGCGGAAATTTTATCTTATTATTACCCAGGTGGTGTTATTGTTTTACCCAGGTGGTAAAATTTCTGCACAGCCCCAAACTTTATTATGCATTCAGTTCTTGGATCGAGAAAACAATGACAAAAACAATACATTGCCATTAGGAAAACAGATTTGTTTTACAATAGCATGGGGCTGTGTGGAAATTTTTACCTAAACTTGGGCTAGCAGGAAATTTGGTCAGAAAATTCGCCTGGAATAAAGTAAATTCGCCAGGTCTCTCCGGTGATAGCATTTGATCAAATTATACCGGCTGTTTAATCATCCATGTGGTTATCGTGATAAAATTTCAAAATGCATAATGTAGTATGGGGCTGTGCGGAAATTTTATCTTATTATTACCCAGGTGGTGTTATTGTTTTACCCTGGTGGTAAAATTTCTGCACAGCCCCATACTACATTATGCATTCAGTTCTTGGATAGAGAAAACAATGACAAAAACAATACATTGCCATTAGGAAAACAGGTTTTTTTTTACAATAGTATGGGGCTGTGCGGAAATTTTACCGTTATTGTTGCAAGAAGGATTATCTGTAAGATGCAAAATGATATTTTGGTATTGTTTAGTATTGTTTAGTTGTACAGTCACCGTTATGCAACTTGATATATTCACGAGGAGCGTTTTGACCAAGGAGGACTATCACAGAACATTTTGTACTTGGAACATTGTGTTGGTAGGCTGTGTGGCTGACTCTTTTGCGTCAACTCAGCAAGTGGAAGTCAGAGTGATGCTGTTCATTTGAAGTGACAGTGTTTTTGTAGTTGAAATGAATGTATCATTGAGATGAGGGTGTGATTTTCTATGGTGAACTAGATTGTTTTGCTTATTTATGTTATAGTATGAGTACAATGCTATTGTTATCAGTGATAAATTAATACATAATACTTTTTCCTTCCAGACCTATAGACTTTCTTGAATGTGATCCACCACATGATTTTACATCAAATAAAACTGCACAAGAGGAGTCAGGCTATGGATGTTCTAAAGTAAGTGCACATGTTGTGTTTAAAACATTTTTCCTCCATTTAATATGACTTAATTTTATTTTATGATCACAATGAATATGATGACCCATTCAATTGAAATTGAAGAAAATTTGAACTGCTAAAGATACAAGCAAAGCTAATAGTAGTTAGTTCCTGTGAAGTCAGACATTCATTCTTCCATAGCACACCCTCAACCATTAAAAAATCAGAGCCCTGTGAAAAGGTTTTCCACTATTTGTAAGATTAATCAGCTCCTAAGTTTTCCTTGCAAAATCTGACCCTGAATGAAACTTCAAAGGGGCAAGGTCACTCTGTGAGCTTGAGCACTGAGTTCTTCTAGTTTGACATTTAGGAGAATTTAACACAATGTTCCATAAAATTGATGGACTTTTTACATTGCTTAAGGGGAAAATGAGGCAGATGGGAAAAAAATTATTTGTAGGAACTCACAGCCAAATTGAATGTATTCTTGAATTAGTAGAGATTTGCGAAGGAAAAATGCTTTCTTCTCAGCATAATTTGTTCTTAAAATATGTTCTTCTGACTCCTTTTGCTTCATGTGAGAAAAACCTGCTCAATCAGACATCTGAAATTCTCCTTCATTCATTCATGCCTCTATAAATAGATGAATATTTGGATACATAAAAACTGTTCAATCAATGTAACAGTAAAATGTTCACTCCAGTACAACACCCAGTATGTATCCTTAATGTGAGTCATATCTTAGACCTTTTCACAATGGGTACATCCTAAGATTAAACAAATTGAGTAAAACTCATCAGCAAAGGCTACCAATGGCCCATTGGTGCCACTAGTTTCTACACTCTATATGTGCAAAGCATGAGTTGTGACCTACTCCTTTTAAGGTCACAAGAATGAAGGAAGTGAATGTCAACAAAAGAAGCTCTTTTTGTTAAACAAATTCTCCTTGTCAGTATGAGAGAGAAGTATGAAGAAAATACACATAAGTTTTGGGTGTAGACATTAATTCTTGTGAGCTTGGTGACTCTTTATTGCTGGATCATATCCCAGTTTTTGTGATATAAAGCCTCAAATAGTTTGCCTTCTCCTCCTGGATAGGAGACTAGTCTAGTACAGGTGACCTCAGGGATTTTGTTAAGAATCTGGGACTATATGTTGTTAACCATTTTAACATGGGTGCAGAGAGGGGCCCAGTGTAGGGTTCATTAAAGAGAATAATTAAAACAGCAGACTGACTAGCAAGGGCTTGGACAGTGGCCTTCCCTTTCTGGAGTTAAGTATATCGACTGATAGGCCATTGCATCTTCCTTTGCAAAAAATGATGAAATGATTTTAATAAACCATTTCCCCAGTGGAACCCTTCAGGACCAAGAAGACAGAGAATGAAACAAAATATTTATGTTTGTTGTAATCAAAACATAGGTTAAGTAACCTCTTTACATAGAAAACCCTTGGAGCTAAATAAAGCTCAATAAAAAATCTAATGAGTAGCAGGGTGGAAGGCTGAAACCTTGAACCACCCAGGAAAGAGTTTAGCACCTTAACCCTTCAACCTTTAAGAGTGACTAACATATAATTTCTCTTTTCAACATTACCCCTGAATCACACATTAAGGTCACAAGGATAAAGGAAATAATCACCAACTACTGAAGCTCTGGATTGTTAATTAAATTCTCCTTATCAGCAGCTCAGGAAATGTTTAGAAAACAGTATTTTTAATACATGTAATGTGTACTAATAAAAGTAAATACACATTTCAATCGCTTGTGTAACATTTTGCTTTGTGATAATTTATTTATAGTTTGGCGGTTCAAAGTATGAAGACGTTCAACACACAAGGGTATGGTGTGAAGTTTTATCTGGAATTGAGTGCTTTGGAGAAAGAAAATTTCTCAGCTTAGAAAAATTTCCCTGTATCAAGTAAGTTAATTTTGAGTTATTATCAAGATGGAACAACTTTCAGGGGTGTTACTGAGTTTTCTACAACTTACGTGTAGATCGTGATCATTTATTGTTTAGCGTCCTGAAATTGCTAGTAAGAGTTAATTATCCATTGTTTCTTATGGACTGTTTCTCCTCCAAACCAGGCTTTAACACGTAACAAATAGATCACTGAAGACAGAGTCCGAGATATTACACGTAACAAAAAAAAAAAAGACAAGCAGTACGCGAGATCCTGCAAGTAACAAATAGAAACCAGCACAGAGATTTAAAGCGCGTAAGATTTAAAACCTAAAAGTTTGGTTCCAAAACAAACAGTGCGTGAGATACTTCTCGTAACAAATGAAACACAGAACGAACAAACCACAAGATTTTACACGTAAAAACAAAGTTAGAATACAGTACAAACAGTATATGAAGTAATTCTATTAACATACAGAACACAGAACAAACAGTCTGCGAGACACTACAACTAAATAAAAAAAAAAGAGAGAGAAAAAACAGTGCGCGGGATACTACATGTAACAAAAAGAAAAGCGACCAAACGGCGCGCGAGAATCTACAGGTAACAAAGAGAAAACAGAACAAACAGTGCACGTGATACAACAGGTAACAAATAGAAAAGAGAACAAACAGTGCGCGGGATACTACACGTAACAAATAGTAAAAAGAGAACAAACAGTGCGCGTGATACTACACGTAACAAATAGAAAAGAGAACAAACAGTGCGTGTGATACTACACGTAACAAATAGAAAAGATAACAAATAGATAACAAACAGTGCACGTGATACTACAGGTTACAAATAGAAAAAAGAACAAACAGTGCGCGTGATACTACAGATAACAAATAGAAAAGACAAAAAACAGTGTGCCTGATACTACAGGTAATAAATAGAAAAGAGAACAAACCGTGCGCGGGATAATAAACGTAACAAATAGAAAAAACAGAAAACAGTGAGCGTGATACTACAGGTTAGAAATGGAAAAGAGAACAAACAGTGCGTGTGATACTACTGGTTACAAATAGAAAAGAGAACAAACGGTGCGTGTGATACTACACGTAACAAATAGAAAAGAGAACAAACACTGCGTGTGATACTACACGTAACAAATAGAAAAGATAACAAATAGATAACAAACAGTGCACGTGATACTACAGGTTACAAATAGAAAAAAGAACAAACAGTGCGCGTGATACTACAGGTTACAAATAGAAAAGACAAAAAACAGTGTGCCTGATACTACAGGTAACAAATAGAAAAGAGAACAAACAGTGCGCGGGATACTAAACGTAACAAATAGAAAAAACAAAAAACAGTGAGCGTGATACTACAGGTTAGAAATGGAAAAGAGAACAAACAGTGCGTGTGATACTACTGGTTACAAATTGAAAAGAGAACAAACGGTGCGTGTGATACTACTGGTTACAAATAAAAAAGATAACAAACAGTGCGCGTCATACTACACGTAACAAATAGAAAAGGCAAGAAACAGTGCGCGTGATGCTACAGGTTACAAATAGAAAAGAGAACAAACAGTGCGCGAGATACTACAGGTTACAAATAGAGAAGAGAACAAACAGTGCGCGGGATACTACACGTAACAAATAGAAAAGAGAACAAACAGTGCGCGAGATACTACACGTAACCAAATAGAAAAGACAACAAACAGTGCGTGGGATACTACAGGTTACAAATAGAAAAGACAACAAACAGTGCGCGGGATACTACTGGTAACAAATAGAAAAGATAACAAACAGTGCGCGGGATACTACAGGGTACAAATAGAAAAGACAACAAACAGTGCGCGGGATACTACTGGTAACAAATAGAAAAGATAACAAACAGTGCGCGGGATACTACAGGTTACAAATAGAAAAGACAACAAACAGTGTGCGTGATACTACAGGTTACAAATAGAAAAGATAACAAACAGTGCGCGGGATACTACAGGGTACAAATAGAAAAGACAACAAACAGTGTGCGTGATACTACAGGTTACAAATAGAAAAGACAACAAACAGTGCACGTGATACAACACGTAACAAATAGAAAAGACAACAAACAGTGCGCGAGATACTACACGTAACAAATAGAAAAGACAACAAACAGTGCGCGGGATACTACTGCTAACAAATAGAAAAGACAACAAACAGTGCGCGAGATACTACTGGTAACAAATAGAAAAGACAACAAACAGTGCGCGGGATACTACAGGTTACAAATAGAAAAGACAACAAACAGTGCGTGGGATACTACAGGTTACAAATAGAAAAGAGAACAAACAGTGCGCGGGATACTAAACGTAACAAAAAGAAAAGATAACAAACAGTGCGCGGGATACTAAACGTAACAAATAGAAAAGAGAACAAACAGTGTGCGGGATACTACAGGTTACAAATAGAAAAGACAACAAACAGTGCGCGGGATACTACAGGTGACAAATAGAAAAGAGAACGAACAGTGCGCGGGATACTACACGTAACAAATAGAAAAGACAACAAACAGTGCGTGGAATACTACTGGTAACAAATAGAAAAGAGAACAAACAGTGCGCGGGATACTACTGGTAACAAATAGAAAAGAGAACAAACAGTGCGTGGGATACTACAGGTTACAAATAGAAAAGAGAACAAACAGTGCGCGGGATACTAAACGTAACAAAAAGAAAAGATAACAAACAGTGCGCGGGATACTAAACGTAACAAATAGAAAAGAGAACAAACAGTGTGCGGGATACTACAGGTTACAAATAGAAAAGACAACAAACAGTGCGCGGGATGCTACAGGTTACAAATAGAAAAGAGAACAAACAGTGCGCGAGATACTACAGGTTACAAATAGAGAAGAGAACAAACAGTGCGCGGGATACTACACGTAACAAATAGAAAAGAGAACAAACAGTGCGCGAGATACTACACGTAACCAAATAGAAAAGAGAACAAACAGTGCGTGGGATACTACAGGTTACAAATAGAAAAGACAACAAACAGTGCGCGGGATACTACTGGTAACAAATAGAAAAGACAACAAACAGTGTGCGTGATACTACACGTAACAAATAGAAAAGAGAACAAAACAGTGCGCGAGATACTACACGTAACAAATAGAAAAGACAACAAACAGTGCGCGAGATACTACACGTAACAAATAGAAAAGAGAACAAACAGTGTGCGTGATACTACACGTAACAAATAGAAAAGACAACAAACAGTGCGCGGGATACTACAGGTTACAAATAGAAAAGAGAACAAACAGTGCGTGATACTACACGTAACAAATAGAAAAGAGAACAAACAGTGTGCGTGATACTACACGTAACAAATAGAAAAGAGAACAAACAGTGCGTGTGATACTACACGTAACCTATAGAAAAGAGAACAAACAGTGTGTGTGATACTACACGTAACAAATAGAAAAGAGAATAAACAGTGCAGCGCGGGATACTACAGGGTACAAATAGAAAAGCGAACAAACAGTGCGCTTGATACTACAGGTAACAAATAGAAAAGACAACAAAAAGTGCGTGTGATACTACACGTAACAAATAGAAAAGACAAAAAACAGTGCGCGTGATACTACTCGTAACAAACAGAAAAGAGAAAAAACAGTGCATGTGATACTACTCATAACAAACAGAAAAGAGAAAAAACAGTGCGCGTAATACTACACGTAACAAATAGAAAAGACAGCAAACAGTGCGCGTGATACTACACGTAACAAATAGGAAAGATAAGAAAAAGTGCGTAAGAAATTACATTAAAATATCGTTGGCAAGATGCTACATGTAATAAAGAGCAAACTAAAAGACTGTAAAATAAATATGATGAGAACTATGAATTTTGATATTCCTCGCTGCAGTAAAATACTGACAATGGTAGCGATGGTTTTAATGTTAAGTATTGTGATACCGATTAGTTTTATTGTTAATTAACGAATATTAGTTTGTTGATTTACATCATATAATTTTGGTAAATAGACTAGGATCACTCATTAATTTCTGAAAAAATTGGTAAAAAAGTTTTTTGGATCTCTGAAATAGATTTCAAGTTATTGTTTGGCATTGAATGTTACTGATGTATGTTGTTTTTTATTGACTGGTCGTCTTCTTTTGCATAAGGCTTTTTTTTCTTCCAATTTTTTTTTAAAATATATATTCATTCACTCTGTCATCGATCCATCTTTCCATCTTTTATTCCCTTTGTGATCTATTTATTCATTAATTCATTCTTTTCTCAATCACGTATTACTTCATTCATTCATTCATTTATCCATGCAAAATTAATTTACTCACGTGTCCTTTCATACCCTCTTTTTATTTAGTCATTCATTTATTTCTTAGTTCGAAAATTCAGTAATGCAATTACTCATTGATTCCATCTTTCCTTCTTTTTTCATTTTACAGATATTCAGGTCACCGTTTTGTGACAACTCTTTTGTATTCTATTCTCTTGGGATTCCTTGGCGTAGACCGCTTCTGTTTGGGACACACTGGCACAGCTGTGGGTAAACTCCTTACACTCGGGGGGCTGGGAATCTGGTGGATTGTGGATGTAATTCTGCTTATAACAGGAAACCTTAGACCTGAAGATGAGAGCAATTGGGTGCCATTCTATTGAAGGATACAAATGTACATGTGGACAGGATTTCTGTATGGAATCAGATTGCAGGAAGCATACCAATCTGGTTTAGCATCATTGTATGCTTCGTTCGAGATAATTCAAATACGTGCGTTTTACACGGACTTGTGGCATGATGATGTTCCGAGGCAATTCTGCGCGTATATTTAGTTTTTAAAGAGAGACCATACCTGCCAGAGTATTCCTGAAAATGACTGTTGCTGGCTATAAACATTTCGGCAAGCCGTGGATAGGTTTGTTAAGAGTCAAATGAGAACGATATCGTCCACAACCTTGAATGTCGTATCAAAACTTGACAGGAGTAGAAACATATCACTCTACAGGCAAGCTACATTAACATGTGCAGGTGCTTGCACTACAAGAAGGCCCGGAAAGGCACTGTAGATGGAACAGGCAAACATGATGAGATGTGCATCTCCATGGCATGTTTGCTTTGACAGCAAAATTATAACGTATTCGAAGAATACTTGGAAGGACAGTTGAAAAACATACACTTGTTTTTATTTAAGTATATAAAAAATAGTGAAATTAAAGTAGAACTCCAAATTGCCAGACAAAGAACAGCACTTCCGTCTGTTTATTGATCCAAGGTTTCTGCTGAAGCTTGAGAAAAGACCCGTGAAGAACTCCCTATAGATAGTTTTAGACTAGATTAATAAATGTGTACAGCTTCGTTTGTAAACTGTATGAACCAGTTCAATTATTTTGTGGTCAGTTGAAGTATCTACCTATCAGACCACAAGAGTCAGATGTTGGTAGCATTCTCCTCCTTCCCCCCTCCCCCCCCCCCCGTTCCCCGCTTTCCCTATCAAATGGTATCAGTTGGTAAGAACTCCAAAACTGAGATTTTTCGCAACCCCCACTTATTTCATTCACACGTGACAAAAACATAGGCAACTTTTTGGCCAGAAGTTCATTTCAAACCAATGACCGATCTGGAACTTTTAAATGCGCTCGTTCAAGATGCAAAACTTGTTCTTTCATTCATAACGTAGAGAAAATATCGGGACCCAAGAGATCCATTAAGATCGCTGATCACTTAACGTGTACCTCCGCCAATGTTATTTACTAAATAACTTGCAATTATTGCAATAAGTTATACATTGGCGAAACAGGAAGACGACTAGGTGACCGATTCCGAGAACACCTTCGCGACGTGGAAAGAAATGACAAGGACGCATCCAAACCAGTGGCTAGATACTTTAATCTCCCTAATCATTCTAAACAGCGTAGAGCAGTTTGCGGCCTTTCCTTACATCTAGGCAGTTCGGAAAGCCGCAAAACACCAGAACAAAAATTTATTTTCCAAATCGGCACCCTTAATCCCCACGGAATCAACAAGCGCTTTTCATTCAATTAATTTATTCCTGTTTTCTCGTCACCATATTCCCACCAATAGCGTAGCTTCACTTTCTGCATATAAACTCACACACAACCCACAATTCCTCCAATCGCTCTGACGAAGGGCTAACGCTCGAAACGTCAGCTTTTTTACCCTTTACGGTGACCAATTTTACGTTTTCAACTCAGTTGTTAACACTAAATTACCTGCTATACCCTCCCACCGACGCAGCACCACAGTTTCTTTAGAAACTTACCCCCTTTATTCATTTTTTATTTATCTTCTTCGATGGCAGCGTTGTAAACCTCCTAAGAAAACATAGGAATGTGCTTTAAATTGATTGCCTCAGAGATCGCTACCAAATTTTCAATAGTTATACAGTCGGTATTGATTGTCCTTACAAAAAAAAACCCGAATCGCACATTAAGATCACGAGAATGGAGGAAATTATCAAAAGCTGAAGGAGCACTTGATTGTTAAACAAATCCTCCTTCAGCACCTTAGCCCTTTAAATCCCAAGATCTCATTGGTAATTCTTTTTACTGTCTGCCATACAGTTCTTGAGATGTTAGTTTGGAGAATTTGTTATTGGATCAACTTATAATCCCCTAATTGATATTTTTCTTTATTCTCATCACTTGTCTTCTTGATATTGTATTGATATTGTAAGGAGAAATTCTGTCTTGGTCACTCATGGGAGTTAAAGGGTTAAGAAATGTATTGATAGCACTATGAGGAATATACTCACTGACGTTACTTAGCGTGCAATCTGTTTGTCAATCTGTTTGTCAACCTGTGGCACTATCTGAAAACGAACCTTACTCAACACAGACTACACCTAACCTTGACTAAGAGTAGTCCTTCCTTTTCGGCGAAATCTGTTGCGTGGATCAAAAAAATTCAGTGACAAAAAAAAAATATCAATGTTAGCGCGCAGAACTCTGGGAGTGAGGGGCAGGAAAATACTTTATGAGTGCCTTCACTTCCGCAGTTCCGTGCGGCGCGCCAACATCTCTTTTTTTTTTATTAAATTTTGTTATTATTTTATTACTGCGGCGAACGCCTAACCTTACATGAAGTATAATCAGCCTGAATATAATCACTTCTTGAAATAATTCAGAAATGAAAAAATTCCGTCTACATTCAGGTTGTTTTCAAGTAGTGCTATGGATATGAAATTCGCTTATCATGCGATCGGCCTGATCGACTTCGAATTCTGGCAGTCTGTTTTTCTTGTTTAAAATTTTACACTCAAGGAGCCTCCGAAGTTTCATTATAAATTTGTAACAAATAATTAAAGACGCACATGTCACTCTTCGTTTTGCCTTTCATTTTATTATATAGTTTTGTCAAACAGCAGTTTTTTCAAAATTACAAAAAAAGAAAACACATCCTTCTGTTCTAATTTATCTCGATCTATATCTGCAGTACTGTTTGGAGGAGAACTAGAGAGTAAGGACTTACTGCACTGTTTATCGGCTAACCGGCATAGTAACCCAAGTAGGATGTTTGAAGAACACAAGAGTGTTAGTTTAACTAATAACCTTAGTTAGAGGTTTAATACCCAGGAGTGATTAACCTGTAACTTCTCCCTGCAACTCCAATATGTTATCTAGCAAACAGGTAAGGATAATAGACCAGCTTATCAGCAATAAAACCAAATTTCCCTGTCGAATTTACCAGGAACTGTACAGTAGTCGGTAGAGAAACAGAAATTGGGTTCCTGTACTTGCAGGCTAAAGCCAGCAGATCGATAGTAATTGCATTCTTTTGCTTTTATGAAAATCTATGGATTAAAAGGTACAAAAGAGTATAGTTTTTTATACCAACGAGATTACAGTTATTTTCTCATTTATTTTATAGCTTGCTGTGAAGACAGCGAAAATTTGGGAAAAATTCCTCAACCGATTATAGAAAATACATAGGCATGCAACGCAAGCAAAAAAAAAGTTACTTTTATTTCGTAGTTAGCACATGAGCGATTACTCTTCCGTTACTTTTCCAATAGAGGGTTCGGCAAACGCGTAAATTAAGTTGTTGTACTTAATTTTCCTTTTCGAACTTTTTGGTTTTGCTCTTTTTGCGTTCTATTAAAATTAATTCCAAAAAGCCGCTGATATCGGCAGATTGCCGTGTTGCCTAGCGGATGTGAGCTCCACTTGCGAAACAGGCGTACCAGGTTCATTCCATCGCAGGAACGGCTAAATTCCCTTTTTGTCGTTCTTTTTCCTCTCTCTCTGACGAATACTATTATCGATTAAATTATTTTATTCTTTTGCATCTTTAGAACTTGTCTCATCCTCAACTATATAAGATACCTTTCCTCGTCCACAGATCACATTACCTCTTCCTTCTTTTTCATACTCAACTAACCACAAGAATATTGTTCAAATCTATAGAAATGAAAATTATCCTTTCATATTATCCTTGACGCTTATTTAGTCCTAAAAATAATAAGTGTGCAACTTTTCTTCTAGAAATAGTCATCCCACGATCACAAAATAATGAAGAAAAATTAAATGTTACAAGCGCTCTTCGACATGCTAAGAGCCAATGAGGGAATAAGAATGAACTATTCTTTCGGCTTTCTTTCTGAATCGCTGGCTGCTGAAAATGTACCACAAATCGTGCACGTGTCAACATCAGTGATTGGATGTTGTTTTCTAATTCATATTCATGAGAATCGAAGAATTCAGCCCAAACCACGTTAGTCGTCGATGTGTTAGGGCTTGTATGATGAGCTCTGCATACGAGCTGAAGTGAGCTTTGAAGATGTATGAAGAAACGTTCATGGCATGGTGTATACTTTACTTCAATAAAGGTAAATACAGAAATGTTCTTTTGGGAAATATGAGAGTAAAGTTGCAGAATGTTACCTTCGCTAGTGAACACGTGCGCGAGCTGTCGGCTTTCGGCGTCGGTCGCCAAAAGCAAGAAACAGTACATTTACGGGATAAAACTGAAGTTTCTTACCAAGTTCTTAAACAGAATATACGAAAAATTTGAACAAAGAGAAGCAATCAGAACATTTTGCTCAGAAAACCTAGAACATGTCTTAAGTCTTCTACGAGGCCCCGTGTATTGAATAATTGAATTCTTAGGTCCTGAAGCACTCCAGTGTTTCACGTTTCTGCTTTAACTTGTGGAGTTTATGAATCGGAGCAAAATCTAGTTAACCAAGATTTAGCCTGTTGCTTATCAGTGGAATTTTACGTTTATATTTTAGGAAGCCATATTAGAGAAAATAATTGTGCACTGTTGGTCAAGAGGACAAATGGAACCACTGGAATGAAGAGAAGATTCGACAAAGATAAGAACTTTAAGTTATTTACAATTTGTAGTAAAATGGTGACCGGACTATGTCAAAATATATTCATGAGCTTCACTTCTGATTGTACGTACCAAATCAGATTTGTGAATTATCTGCATAGACTGAAAACACCAGAAAAGAGTAAATGGTACAAACGACATAGTTCAGTGAGGTACGTGTTGTTTTGCAGATCAACATGCAATTTTGGGGCGAATCGATAAAACAAATTATTTTATAATATAACCGTCTCTTAAACAAAAGAGTAGACGAGTTTTCGATTGTAATCTATATTTCTTGTTCTTTATCTTTGGATGAAGTGTATTCAAATAAATTTCTGCGTTGATATGATTTGGTTGTTCGTTAGACCAAAAACAAAGACGAATTTACAATTTCATATCTGGCCAATTTCTCGGTCTAAATTTTCAGAAATGCAAATCAGCCAGTACCTCGAGTCACCATAGCCTACAGTAACAACATTTCGTGGCCGCAAAGAATGAATTTATGGTGGAACTGTAAGTCATTTAGGAAAGTGAAAAACTCGTTGCGAAGGAAATTTTCATTTTTTTTTAGAGAGAGAGAAGCATCAATTGGTTGAAAACTAAAAATTCAAAGTTCGCAATAGTTCATTGTTCGCAATAATTGGAGAAGACACTCTGCTACAATGTTGAAGAAAATGATTAAATATTTGTTTCTCTCTTTGGGTTCATTTGGTCAAAAATAGGAAATCATCAGACACTAACCACTGATTTTGCCCAATTTTCATATCGTGCAGTTGACAGTGCCACCTTAAATTCCATTCATTTGCTTTGGCCATAAAGTTGTTAAATCATAACCGACAAGAGAACAATGGCTCTTTTTCTTTTTGTTTCCATTTGCCTCGTCTTGTGTGGGAGATAGGAACGTTTTCAAGAAGAACGGCGACATGAAACTCGCTCGCAAACAATTTACGTTAAGGGAACACTCCTTAAACTGTTGACACAACTGAAACAAACATGCTCCTGAAGTTTACTTCAGTAACGATACAATTAATATAGGATACTTGCTGGACCATCCCGTGGATTCTGCAACTTTGAATCATTCAAAACGACATGACTACAATATGACACTGTTTACTATTGTAGACTGACTGAACATGAAGGGGACAGTCTTCATGTCAGCAATCGCCGGTATTGCTGTGTACGACCCACTTACAGACAACAATGTTTACTCTGCTTAATGTTTGACTTTCATCACTGCCACCAACGACTGACTTTTGAAAGCTGTTTATCAACATCGAGAGATATCATTTCAAAAGATGTCAATAATCACCTGTAGCTTATAAACAACCTAGCTCGACGTTAACGTAACCAATGAACAGAACACAAGAACATAACTGTAGCTACTTATCAAAACTGACCAATCACAACCGACGAACGATTCTTAAATCTTTTATACAGCCCATAACTTAACGGCGAAACGGAGCTATTAGTTTGCACAAACTAGACTTGAAATTTTATGGGAAAGCAACTCTAACACGGATGACTTGCGCTCGTGTTGTAAATTCACTACAAAACAGGGAGTACATCTGACACCACACTGTTTGACACTAACTAAACATGAACTGGACCGTAACACCACCATTCGCTCAAGTTTTCTAAACGTGAATCACAAGTAACAAAATATATATATAGTGCCAATGTTCTCTTGCTGGTAGTAGCTAACTATAAACCACAGTGTCTGGTTCGGAAGAAACAGTAACAATGCTGTGATTAAATCGAGTAATTGCAGTCGGTTACACATTTTAGTTTTGATGAGCAAACTTCAATAATTCAACAGTCTGGACCAAAGAAATTCAGCAGAAAATATTTGGCCTAAATCTTTAGGCTATAAACAATTTGAAGTATCATTTGAACAAAATTTGAGTCCGTGAACGAACAAAAACACAATTACAACGGAAACGAAAATTAGAACAAAAGTATTCCGCTAGGATTTTGAGGGAACCACTTTGCTTTTAAAAAATATCTTTATTTTGGTTTCCAAAAGTAAATAGTCTAAGATTTTTCTTTTTTTCAACCAGACACTGTGTTTAATGTTAGTTTGTTATTTATGACTAAGAGTAGAAAAATATAATTTTCCGCCCACTTCTCTTGTAACACAGGACGTAAATAATGCGCGCGAAAATTTTTTTCGAGCTGAGAAAGCTTTTTCATTAAATAGCAAATTTGAACTCCAAAATTTTTCTCTTAAGAAAAATGAAATTAAGATGGAGCCAGTCAAGAGAATTAAGTGTTTAGACAATTTCATCTTGTACAAAAACCTTTGCAGAGACATCGAGCCAAGCAATTGAATTGTTACTGTCTTTCTGAGAAAAAAACCTCGCAGCTTGCTCGTGTCTTGAAAAAATTATATGAGAACAGAATAAGACATCGACTATTGAGAAGTTGCAAGAAAACCCAAAAAAAATAGGGTGTGAGAATTTATAGCTGATATTGAGTCAAGCAATACAATTGTTATTGTCTATCTAAAAACATTACAGCTTGCTCGTGTCTTCGACTTGACGGCCAATTAAAATATAGATTCAATTGGAGTCGCTTATACAGGAAACACTTTCAGCTGAAACCGTTTGACTTCGTTTTGGTCAATTTTAACAAGAAAATTTCATCACAAAATTTCCAGAGAAAGCAAACTTTACGCGCTTAAATTTTTTTTAGTCCTGTGTTACAAACAAAAGTTGGTGGCAAAAAATTGTTATTTTTCTGTCAGAAGCAACATGAAAAGATATAAGCTCAGCGAGTTCAAGATTAAATTGGAAAGAAAAAGAAAATTCGAGAACAGATAGTGTATGTTTGGCCTTAAACATGTATTTTATCGCACAGGCTGTACCTTTTCATGTTGCTTAAAACATTACCTCGTGCAACGAACTGAAAACTTGGAAAAATTTGAACTTAAATCCTCAATTTGGCATTTTTAATCTCAATATTTTTGTACGAGGTAATGTTTGTATATTTGGCGGGAAATTTTCAAAGGAATCCTCTTTAATTTTTTTTCCCAAAAAGTTGTCAGGGGAAACTCTGTGCAAATTCGTTTAAATTTTCCCGCCAAAAGTCTTAGTATATACACAAAAAGTTTTTCTCGACAGCTAGTTAATTGAAAATAACTTAATCAATTAATATGAATAAAAAGTTATAGAAAAACGATTGTTGTTTATTGAATTACTTATCAGAGACAATAAAGATTACAAAGAACTGAATACTCTAACAAGTCTATTATAAACCAAATATACAAGAGACAAGACAACAAATAACTTTTATTGGTAAAAAAACAAATTTGATTACATGAAGCACTGGTGAAATTTAAAAAAAAACGGCGCATGCGTATTTTTGAGCACCGTATTTTTTTCTAAGTTTTTTGGCGGGAAAATTTTGAATCGTTAAACAGCCCATAATTAATAGTTTTTCTCGGTCCAACAAAATTGCGATCCTCGAGAGAAAGGGAGTACTTCTGTTTTGTACCTCTGAATAGATACTTTTACAGTCTTTCTTATTTGATCCTTCCTTGATGGTCAGAGATATTCGCCGCTCAATCTGAAATAAATTAGAAATAAACGATAAATTAATAAGAGCGATAGAACAGGGTCGTGGTTTGCATGAAAAAGTACAAACAACAAGTGTAAAACCTTATTCAGTGCTTAAGTGTTGGCTGACTATGCAAACGAACGTGAAAGTTACCTGGATTTACGGATAAATTCAATACGATCGCTTTTGAATATTCTGATAAACACAAGGAGTTCGTAGTTGGTGTGAAAAGTAATTTAAGATTATATCTTAGCTTTTCCGTCTGCCCCCAGGAATGGAGCTATTTAACTTTGAGCCAACATATCACAATTTATCAGTCGAACCGAAAAAAGCAATTATTTTCAGTGCCCACCAGTAATTCCTTTGAGATCACGAGAGAGTCATAACAAATCAACCTGAATTAATTTTATGCATGTTTAAATGTTATTTTCTATCGTTTGTAGGATCTATGATAAATTTCTAAACGACAAACAACTGTGTTCCTGTTCATATTCTCGACAAAAAAATTAAAATAATCCATATATTTTCGCACGCTTCTGAAAGCGTTAAGACGTAAAAAAAAATTTTGGTCTCGGTCAGCGAGAAATAGTAAATATTTGAATAACAACAAAACTAATTCCGTGGGGCCGTTTTTCAAGAATCAAAGAATCAAAAAATGCAATTAAACTATCTCGCTACTTACAGCATGTATTTTCAATTTCTTTTTATGCTATCTAAAATATTTCAGCTGAGGCATTTTAGCTAAAGGCCTCTTCCAGTCCTCGTTATAAAATTAAATGGTTCTCTTTTTGCATTTGTCAGGATTGTTTCTTACAAACTGAATGTTAAAAAACTATCAGAAGGTTGACAATTAATCATAAAAATGACTGAATATCAATCAAAATAAGCTAAAATATCATTGCAAGAGAATACTGATTGAAATTGGTTTCAGCCTCTAGATATTTTATTGATTAGGTGAAAGAAAAAGGATGATCAGCGGATGAGAAAATCTAAAGCAATTTAAGAATATCTATCTTTGCAGCATATACTCATTCAACTTGTTTAGCTTCATAGAAACTAATTCTCTGTTATTGAATTAAGTAAAAAAAAAAAAAAAAAGTTACAGAGTTTAGGCCTAATTAACTAATATTATTTATTAACATAGCCTGATGCAAACACGCGGGAAGTTGGGAGAACACAAGATAAGCGTAGGAAACCATGACGCGAAAAATGATAAAAATAACTAATGAAAGAGGAACAAAAACCGTGTTTACATACGCTCATGTAAAATGGTTTTATGGCCAATCAGAACGCGCGTACTATTTGAATTATTTAATAAATAAATTTGTTAAATAGGCTCTAATGTGTGAATACTTAAATGGTTTAATATCTCTTTACAACACCTGTGGTACTAAATTATCAGATTATAAAACTTGTCAGTGATTTAAAATTAATTCCAGGAAAACATTTGGGGAAATACAACAACACTATCACGAGCATATTGAAATTGTTTTTATCCTTTAACCCCTAAGAGTGAGTGGCTTCTAATTTCTTTTTACAAAATCAAACTTGAACCAAATGTAAAGGCCAGGAAAGCAAATGGAATGATCACAAAACAAAAAGCTTTGATTGTCAAACGAATTCTCCTTAGTAGTACCAAAGAAAATCTATGGAGAAGAGTATGGAGAATATACAGAGTGATTTTAGGATAAAAAATGTCAGGAACTCTCAAGAACTTATAAAATTGACAATTAGGCTCAATGTGTCATTGAAATGGGTAAAAATATCTAATTTTTGCAACATTTTTGGAGCATTTAACCAGTTAGATGTCTAGAAAAAAAAGAGTTTTAGGAAAAATTAGCTACAGTAATATTCTTTCCTGGAGGCATTTTCATTTTAAATTAAATCCAAGTGCTAAGATATTCCAGAGTTATAAAGCGTTATTCAGAGTTATTAAGTGAAAAATCCTACTTTTGTTAGAGAAAAAGCATTTGAAAAAAACTTAAAAACTTAAACGTTTCAGTGCTCGTGAAAAGGATCCAAGGAAAAAGAAACTATGAGAAATATCATATTTTGAACCACACTGAATTTGGTTTGGACTGACTTCAAGAGCTGACAGCAGACAAATTTTATCTTTAGGCTCGAAAGCTTTCATTGCTTAAGAGAAAAAAGATTTGAATTTTTAAAAATTATTAGAACATTAAACTTATCACAGATCTACAAAAAAAAAATTAGAAAATGTCCAAGAAATTATAAGCTTCAATAATGAATACCACTTTCAATGCTGCATGTTGTTTTAACCTCAGGAGCCAAGATGTTTGCTCTATTTCAAAGTTATCAGAGTATTGGATTGATCAGAGCTCTCTAATAGAACACTAAAACAAAGTACTTTGAGACATTAAAATGTTTGAAGCATATTGAATTTGGTTTACACACTCAGGCCTCGAGAGCTGATAGCTTACACAAACTCAACTTTTAGATATCAAAGCTTTCATCGATTAAGTAAAAAAACTTTGATTGATCAAAAATTACTAGAGCATTTAACTCATCAGAAATTTTAAAAATTCCAAAAAAAATTAAACTACAAGTTTTAAAGAATAATGAATTTTGTTCTAGCCACGAGAGCTACGACATTTGAGAATTAGGCGGCAAGGTTCAACATCGATTTTCAAAACTGATTTAACAGACCTCTCTAAAAGGATCCTACATAAAACATAATTTGAAGGTCAACAAAATTGTTATAGGCCAGCCTCAAAAGCTGATTACTATAAAAACTTGACTATTGGGCTTCAAAGATTTCGTTGGTTAAGCAGAAAAGATCCGCTTTTTTAAAAATTACCAGATCATTGAACTTATTAGAGATCTTAAAAAATTCCGGAAAAGTTTTAGAGAGCATATTATTTTTTTCTTGGCCTTAAAAGCTTAGAAATTTGAGGATATAAGGCTCCAAGACGTTAATTGAACCGAGTTGCCAGGTTACAATTTTTTAAAAAAATCTTGAATCGAAGTTATCGAGGTAATAAAATAATCATCAGTGTCCACAAGAAACTAACGAAACTTTCGGACAACATATAATTCTAAGAGTGTTGGGGTAATTAATGAAACAATCAGACGAAAGAAAATTTTAAAAGTGCGCTAAGTACTCTAAGAGTGCGCGGGATACTATCGCAACAAACCAACTAAAAAAATTACGAGAGTAGGCGAGCTACTAACAAGTACTATAAGAATTCTAAGAGAGCGCAAGATACAACCGAAACAATTAAATGTGTGCGAGATCCTCACTAATTAGATTTTAAGGTTCGAAAGCTTTCATTGCTTGAAGGAAAAGATCTGACTTTTTCAAAATTATTAGAGCGTTGAAATTATCACAGATCTACAAAAAAAATTGAAAAATGGCCAAGAAATATCAAGCTTCAAAAGTGAATATGACTTTCAATACTGAATGTTGTTTTAGCCTCCAGAGCCAAGAGTATTTGCACTATTTAAATTATTTAAAAATTATCAGAGTGTTGGATTGATCAGAGCTCTGCAATAGAACACTAGAACAAAGTACTTTGATACATTTCAATGTTTGGAGCATATTGAATTTGTTCTACATAAGTCTCAAGAGCTGATAGCTATACAAACTCGACTTTAAGGTATCAAAGCTTTCATCGATTTAATTAGTAAAAAACTCTGATTTATCAAAAGTACTAGAGCATTAGACTCCTCAGAAATTTTTTAAAAATTCTAGAAAAACTTCAACAGATAATTTTTGAAGCATAATTAATTTTGTTTTAGCCATGAGAGCTAGAACATTTGAGAATTAGATTTCAAGGTATTTTTTTAATTCAGTGGAAAAGTTCATATTTTGTAAATTTAAAACCTTGGTTCAACATCCATTTTCAACATTGATTTTACAGAGCTCTCTTAAAAGGATCGTTGACCAAAAGAAATTTTGAAAAACATTAATACTTGAAGCTCAACAAAAATTGTTGTCGACTAGCGTCAAAAGCTGATTGCTTATTCAAATTTGAGTTTTGGGCTTTAATGCTTTCGTTGATCATTAATATACAAAATATCTGCTTTTAAAAAATTACCATATCGTTGAACTTATTAGAGATCTCAAAAAATTATGAAAAAGTTAAACAGAGGGAATACTTCTAATTGTTTTTCTTGGCCTTAAGAGCTTACACATCAGGGGATAAGTCTCCAAGATGTTAATTGAATTTTGTAAAAAGAAGTGTTGATTCGAAGTAATCAAGGCATTGAAACTTGGAAGAGATGTACATCGGTGTTACTTAGATGCAAGATAATGGCTTAATATTCCTCTGACACCAGTGTTTTATAATTATCACCAACTAAGTGCTGTATTCATAAACCAACAGTTCAACAGTTCTGAACAATTTCTTGTTGCTATTTTCATTCATTTTTTACTCTGCTTAGAGTCGTACAACAGACATCCGTAAATCCAGGTTTAAGCATTCTATGAGGACCAGACTTACACGCCAAGATAGATAATTTGTTATAGAAAAACCAAAGAGAACTAACCATGTTAGGAGTTATTCTGTTTTCCTTTCTTCCCTTGAATTTCTTGATTTCTAGGTGCACTTGTCCTATGCCTGATGCTGTCCTGGAGAGAAAGAAAAGATTGTTTCTTGTGAATACGTCCTCACTTATCTTTAGTTAATTACTTTAAACTGTGAAAGACAAAGATTAATATCACATTAGACAAAATACAAATAGAGCGAGTAACACTCTTCATTGA
This sequence comes from Pocillopora damicornis, assembly GCF_964200805.1. Taxonomy (NCBI): domain Eukaryota; kingdom Metazoa; phylum Cnidaria; class Anthozoa; order Scleractinia; family Pocilloporidae; genus Pocillopora; species Pocillopora damicornis. The sequence continues at coordinate 20,893,960 of NC_142671.1, forward strand.
CAATTTTAAAGACTTTAACCTTGTTATCTAATAAGTGCATGACTAACTTATCTGTTCCGTTATTCTATCACAGTTTAATTATGGTAAACTACTGCAGATTACCATGAACACACCGTGAAAGTAAAAATTAAAGATTGAAGATTACAAATTTATATCTTCCTTCCGATTTTCCTTCATTTTCGAATTGTAGTCTTTCAATTGAAAACAAAACTAAGTGAGGGCCACGACAAGGTATATTAACAATAATGACTTTGTGCATTTACTTTGGCCAATTTGAAAGTGAAAGCATTTGCTAAGTCCAAGTAAAGGATCTAGCGTGACCAAATTTACAAGCTTAAATAAATGTAAAACTGAATAACCAACCTTATCAGATGCTCTCCTTTTCTATTTCCTTCCCACATTTCTCGACATCAGATTTTATTTTCTGTTTACACTTGATGCTGTCCTGGAAAGAAAACAAAGAGAGAGAAGATCTTAGTTTGAACCCCTATGTTTAGTAATCTGAACGATATAAAGAAAGAATACGGGTGAAATAAAGGAATCGTAAAACAAGCCATAAAACAGAGTCACTGTGATAGATGAGTGTCTTGTTCAAGAATAAAACATAATTACTAAGTCAGAGCTACGCCCCCAGACAGACACGTTTATTGGTACACAGCTCACTGCTCCCCTCCCCCCTCCTCTCCCTCTCAATGTTGGTGTGCAAGATGGCATGGACACATTGGCGATAAACAACATTGGAAGGGGGGGAGGGGTGAAAGTAATACACTGATGTTGCTCTGGAGACAATATCAACAATATCTAAGAGAGTAGACGCTGGACCTCTCAATTCGGAGTCCATGAGTTCAATATATTCAACGTTAAATAAATTCAAGATAACAGGAATTTCATTATCTGTGGCCTCTGATTGAAAGATGCAAAAAAAATTCTGGTATCCAGAAAGAGAATTCTACGTGAAAAGTTTTGACAATCTCCCTGTCTCTTTTTAGTGGAGGTTGAATATAGGGAAGAAAAACTAACACATTTAAAACAAATTTGAAGTTTAATTACTATGATTGTAAAGAACTTCATGTCGTTAAAAAAATAAGAACAGATTAGAGTAGATATTAGAGTCTATTAAGAGAAAAATTTCGCGCAGCCGCCTTATAAATGTCACGTGGTTCGCTAAGAATTGTCATGGCGGCGGCCGCCTTCAGGATTTGTCTTACACTGCCCTGCTTGATATAAGCCACTCGTTATTACATTTCACTTCGAAATTTGATTTTTGCATTCAACAAAGAAGAACATGAACACTGTGTTTTTCTCAAAACAGCATTTAAAAGTACATTAGTTACCTTGGGAAAAGTCGTGACAAAATTACTTCCATCGATCCTCGACTTTGAAGTAAAACGAGTCGGTTTAACATCCTCTAAGAAACACACGTCGGCCTTGACTGAATGGACTATATCTAGTTCAGCTAAAACTGTTTAAATGCTGTATCTTTTTGCCCCAAAGCCATTGGAAAAAGACGTCGAAGTTTGCTGAAGCCCGTAAGCTCTTTCCACGTGCAAGACTAAACGAAAACATGAATGTTAATTTCAAAGATTATTTGCAATTCATATGAGTTTTACGACCTTGGCAGACGCCCTGAATATCTTTAAAATACGAAATGGGATGACTTGCTAAACTAAGTTTCATGAAGAGTTACAACTATCTTATCGTTTAAGTTTTAAAAAAAATTGATCCAAACTTAATTGCAGAGGACCTTTCACCTCCCTCTGCAATTCAAGCCAACGGAGTTCTAATACTGTTTGATCTATACCTGTGTCGACGCATAACGTAGGGACGGTGAAAGGCTGCATTCTAAACTTTCCGCCCAGAATATGTAGTTATTGACTGAGTGGGAGGGCCGGAAGCGATAATAATTGGCTCGAGTTCAAGACGGACGGACCCAGCGCACCGAGCAGACCGAGCACAGCGTCATGACCTCGAGCCAAACATTTTCCTGTCCGGCCCGACCTATCTCAGTCAATGAGCATTCACGTCAACCCGCGCGGCTCAACATACGTCAGCTTTCACTCTTGTTTTCTATGGAATTGCGTGAGCGGGGCCGAACGGGTCATATGATCTAAAGTGATTATAGTGATTTTATACTTTTCCGTGAGCCCCTCTGGGTGTTTTAATAAACTCTGGGGTATGATCCTTCCTTTTCTATTTTGCGTATTCAGGCGAGTTGTGGTAAGCGAGAGGAGAACGCGGAGAACGAGGAGCATACAAAGGGAGAGACGCACATTACAAATAAATCACGCCTCTTCTGCAGGTTATGTATGCCGGCCTCTGTTGTTATTTCTGTAGAATTGCAGGGTTTCATTAATTTACCACTACGTCCTATAATGTTTTAGTAGAACCAAAGCATACATAACTGTTTCGAACTAGGTATTTACATGTATTGACGGCGCGGGAGGACTGGACGGGAAAATATTTGGCCCACGGCAATTACAGGTCGCGCTCAGCGAGGTCCGTACGTAATGACCGAGAGCAAATATAACAGCGTCGCGCGCATCTTTTACTGTAAAACATTATCTAAATCCCCATGTGAGGGCCGTATGCAATGGAGCGAGGAGGGCCAGAAAAAGCTGCCACGGCTCCGCAAGAGAAAGAAGAAAGAAGAGAGAAAGAAGAAAGAAGAGAGAAAGAAAGAAAATGAGCAAAGGTCACAAGATAAAATGTTCATCACATAAGGTTGAAGCGAACTAGAAATACTTTGCTCTCTGTCATGAAGCAACAACGTCGCTGCGCTCGGTCCGTACGTCATGACCTCGAGCCATCCGTCTGGCCCTCTTAGTCAAGAAGTACATATTATATTAATATTGATGAATACCGAAGTTTCTCTCGTTTCGTAAACGTTATTTATTGTTTTTTTAGAGGGCACGGTAACGAATCTTGCAATCTGATTGGTTCTTTACCCGGTCAGTATTTTCCTATCTCTGCCCACGGGCCACGGTAACGCTTTCGTGAGTCGCCGAGTACATCCCAACTTTCGTTGTCATTTTTCATAAATATACCTCGTTTTCCGGCTGGGCAGTATTTTTAAGCAAACACGTCGGTCACTACCTCAAGCCGATAAATAACTTATGAATCCTCCCTTTTCTCTCTATCAAATCACTTTGGTTGACAGAAAAATATTGGTTTCAGAATGAATTTGTTTAAACAATAGTGTCATTACGTTGGTTGACAAGCGGCCTAAAAACCTTCCGCAATTAATTTTAATCGTTCACAAAAAGTACCCAGAAAGTTGGAACGTGAGGTATTTGGTTACAGTTAAACTGAACGATGGAACTTTCATTCATTTAATATCTGAATTTTCTCGAGCAATTTGTTCATAGTGAAAGAGCGAGCGAAGTTTTAATTTAAGTTCTACAACAAATATACGCTCCTGGTGAGTCTTTCCAATTCCGTTCAATTTGGACATTTGTACCTTAAATTACACCACAGAAATTGAAGGAACTTTTTGAGAAAAGGCCGCATTACATTCCCTTGTGTCTCGTTGGAGTGTGCCGTTCGATTTTAGTTTTTGTGAAGGAAAGATCAGAGTTAAACACGCCATTACAGCAAACAAACGAGCAAACTCTCACAACTTCAAAATAAAAAGATTGAATTTACTCACAATTAATTTCCTCGCCGTTTACTTAATGAACAGAGGTAAATCTTCGTACATGAATGAATCGTCGATGAGAGTGAATAATACTTTCCGTTAGATCATTAACTGATTTTGAAGAAAACATTGTCGTGACAGTCCTTGCCAAACTAGTTCTTTTGGTTTTCAAATGTTCCTTCGATTTTCTTTTTCTTGCGCGCTCTCTAATTGACAGGCGTCAGATTGTGACAGATACTTGTAAAAATAATGTTTCAAAGTTTGTTTGGAAGCCTTTTAAATCACCTTTATCGTTACGGAAATGAAAATGTTTCGCTGAGGCATCTCTCTTAAATTTGCATCACCTCTATTTTAACTACCATTTACCCACTCAAAAATTGTTCAGTTTATGGAAGATCTTGCCGTATTTACGGCCATAAATCATTCGGGTTCTTTCGGAAAGAATTTCGTCAAGTTTAAAAACAATAAATATGTTATTTACCGGCTAAGGGTCGGTCCGTATGGTGAAAAACTGTGACCTCGGTCTTGAAAATGCTGCCCTCGGCCTACGGCCTCGGGCAGTATTTTCAAGACCTCGGTCACAGTTTTTCACCATACGGACCTCCCAGCCGGCAAATAACATATATATCTTCATAGCAAGCAGTGAACATACCATTTAAATTATCTAGGGATAAGAAATCAATCTCGTCATGCTAACCAAAAAGGCTACTTTTCACTTTTAGGTATCTGGTGCCCCTTTAGTTATCTCGTTAGTTGAACTGATTAGTTTGTTCAGTTCTCGCGCGCTCTTGCATGATGCTATATACTTGCTGTCTTGCGCACTTTTAGATTTCTCTTTGGTCTAACGAAATAATCGGACAAAATAGAATTCTAAAAGTGCGCGAGATAATAACGCAATAAGCGGAATATAGAGTATCTTTAGAGTGTGCAAAATACCCACGAAAAAAATCGCGAGATACCAATGAAACAAACCCGCCAGAGATGATCCTCAGATAGGGAAAGATATTAAAGAAACAATCAAAAGAAAGGGAATTTTAAGGGTGCATGGGATCCTCAAGAAACAATCGTAATGAAAAGAATCCTCTGAGTGACCGAGATTTGAAACAATCGGACAAAGGAAATTCTCAGTGTTTGCAAGATACTGACAAAACGACCAGAGTGTGGAGAATTTTAAAAGTGAGCAAGATACTCACAAAAAAGACGAACTAAAGAAATAATTATAACTGCTCGAGATACTAAAGAAACAATCAGAAGTGCGCGAAATAATAACAAAACAAGCGAACAAAAGATAATTGTGAGAATGAGAGAGATACTAACAAAGTAATTAAACAAAAGAGATTACAAACAGTGCTCGAGATACTAACGAAACAATCGAACGAAGGAGAATTCGAAATAATCCAAGTAAAAAAAATTCTAGTAGTTGTTGAGTAGTTGGCGAGATACTAAAGAAGCAGTCCAACTTAAGACTCTATGAAGAGTGCACCAGATAATAAAAAACAATCAAACCTACGAAAATTCTACGAATGCACCAGATACTGATGCAACAATTGCATTAAAGAGACTACGAAGAGTGCGCGAAAAGCTAACGAAATAATGGAACTAAAGCGACTTCAAATATGCGTGATATACTAACGAAACAATCGAACTAAAGGGAAGTCGAGTAATGCACAAGATACTAACAAAATAATCGAACCAAAGACACTACGAAGGGGGCACAAGATACTAGTGAAACTATTTAACCAAAGATACTTCGAAGAATGCACGAGACAATATCGAAAGAATACTGATAAAAAACATTCCCAGAATGCGCGAGATATTGACGCAACAATTAAACTTAATAGGCTATGGAGGGTTTAAAAGATACTAAAGAAGCATTCTAACTAGAAAGAATTCTATGTGTGAGCCAGATACTAGCGCAACGATCCCAATAAAGGGGAGTCTAAGCGTGCGCAATATGCTCATGTAATGATCCAACTAAAGAGGATTTTAAGAGTACGCAAGATACTAGCGCAACAATCCTACTAAAGACACTACGAAAGAGTGCAAGATATGATAGCAAAACAATTGAACTAAAGAGAATTCTATGCGTTCGTAAGATACTAACGAAACAATCTACCAAATAGAGTACAAAAAGTGCAATAGATACGAACGCAACAACCCAAGTAAGGAGATCTCTAAGAGAGCACGAGATACTAACTGAATAATCCAACCCAAGGAAATCCTAAGAGTGCGCGAGATACGAACAAAACGATCCAACAAAACCGAATTCAAAGAAAAAGAAAGGCACTAACGGAAAAATTCAACCAAAAGGAATAAAAGGAGTCGCAAGAAACTAACGCAACAATGTGATTAAACTGATAACCCTAAAAATAGGCGAGATGTTAAGGAAACAATCGAACCAAACATAATTCTTAGAGTGAGTGATAATAACGAAACAATCGGATTTAAAGCGACGAAATGAGTAACATTTTTACTCTCAGTGATTGAGGTATGGATGCACGCGATAATGTTAAGCAATAATTGGATGAGGTTGAACATGACATTAGGAATAAGCGTAATTGCTCCGCTAATTATAAGATTGATTGGTCGAGGATTGCGTCATATTTCGCTATAATCACCTCGCGCAAGGTATTTATAGCACGGGCTCTAAAGTTCAAAATGGCTGCCTCGCGTTTGGCAACGTTCATGACTGGACGGGAAACTTTTCAGAGGATTTCTAGGGGAAATCGGGAGGTACTTAAAGAGAGCGCACTTTCCGTCCTGTCATGCCGAGGGGAACCCGAGCTGCGTATTTTTCGAGTCGTGCAGTATTTTAACAAGCTCTTGAGGTGAGTCAAAATACAAACAACGAGTAAATGTACTCAACAATACTACACAGCAACATGTCCAATAAGTTATTTATCATACAACTGCTTTATTTTGTCTGCATTTCTTTCAAGGCGGAAGAAGAAAAACAGATAGAGAAGCGTAGGAAAAGCAGCCAACCGGTCAAACAGGTTTTTTTTCTTTACAGAAAAAAACAACCAACTTTCCAACTTCGCGTGATATTCAGTTGGTATTCGATTCGTGGGTTATTTGTACTCTACTTAGTGCAGTTGGATAATAAGTTTGGCGTAAGAGTTACTCGTGCCGCAGACGAGAGCAATTATTACTTCTCAAGTGCTCCCAGAACTTCCCATGACCAAATGCATTGACACATCGATATACTTACGGCTAAAAGCACGGGTGATCAATTCTTTTATGGAGCGCAAGATGAATCTTACATATCTATACCCATCGTTGTTCTGATCTAAGCAATACTAATAGTAGTTCAAACTCCTTCGAAAACAGCAAGCGAAGGTTTTATCTTTTAATAAAACTTCCTTTTTTTAATTATTATTTTAGCATTCGTTTCACTGTTACAAACATCAAGAGTGAACTAATTGATCACAACGGTAGATTTTAAAAGTCGGCTGTCGTCGTCATACATCACATAACTAATTATTGTTTTATAAATGAGCCGCCTCCGGTTCATTGTACTCAAAAATGCTGGATTATATTACATTTTCAAGTTCTTGTTTAAATTAAGAGGACTCATGACTGTAAATCATTGGATTGATAAGGAAACTCGATAATTGGAAAATTACGGCCATGCGCAAACAGTGGAATATCCGCCCACATGATCAAAATCCAACGGAATAACCTGGGTTTACGGCAAAGATGCTCAATTGGTTTGTAAAGCTTTGAAAAAACAGCCGTATAAACTGTGTTAAGACCAGTTACTGCGACTTAACAGATCAGCTCTTACCTGGTCCTCACCAGGAAGTATTTTGCAGCTAAATTCCCTGGTACATCAACAAGACGATAGACCAGATCCTTGATCGTTACGTGAAAGAGCATGAAATCAGACACGTGTTTTTTAAAGAAGCTCGCGAAAAATTTCATGTTAGCGAGGACTCCAAGGATCACGAGTCTCATTAGAGTGAAGAAAACGAGAAGAGCCCAGATTAGATGGGAGAGCGTTGAATTCAAAGAATGAATTTGTAGTTCAACAGGAGAGGAATAAGTCATAAATCACTTGAAGGTTGAAAAATGCTCTCATCTTTAACTTTGAGTTAACGACCTTGCGTTGTAATTTTGCATGTTTCAGGCAAACATTATTTGACAGAGACAGGAATTGAAACACCAAGCCAATCATATCCAAGTAGATAGTTAATTAATTAAAGAAATTATAAGACTTCCCGTGAGATATTAGTCGATCCTGCTGTTATTTTTGCTAACATATTAGCATGACTTGCGTAAATAATAAGGTTATTGAGATGAAATCATCATTATGCGAGTTCATTTGTTATCTTGATGCTCAATTCGACAGTCCGTTATTCCATGATGAACTATGTGTAGAGCTATTTTCCAGAAACTATTTTCCATTTTTAAGCCCATGTTTAAACTCAGAGGAGTAATGACTGTAAATTATTGGATTGATAAGGAAACTCGACAGTTGAAAAATCAAAACAGTGATGGCGACAGCTGCGTTAACCTGAACAACACCTAACGACTCCGTCAGTTCTTTTAATTGTGGCGTTCCCAGGCAAATCACAAAACCAAGAACTATCAGCACAAGCATTTGAAACGCTCTTCTTCTTGATTTAAATGCGGCTTGATTCAACACACGATCACGACTTTTTCTCCAAAGAAAGAGTGCGATTTTAGAGTAGGCACTACTTATTAACACTAGAGGCACAAGAAAACCTGAAATAAAATAAAATATTGCCAATATTTTTTTACTGGCACCGTCTTTTGTGGTGATGCAGATCTGAAAAACGTAAGTTGAGTTGGAATAATCGGCAAGATTAAAAGTAAAAGTACCAATTCCATCGTTGAAAAACTGTGGCAATGCACAAACAGTGGAATATCCCCAAACAACCAAAATCCAACGAAAAAACTTGGGTTTACGGCGAAGATGTTGAAATGGTTTTGTGATGCTCTGGTGCCTGTCAAATGCAATGACAACCAAACTTGAAAAAACAGCAGTGTAGACAGTGTAAAGACATGTATCTGCGAATTTACAAAACAGCTCTGACCTGTTCCTCACAGGGAAGTATTTTGCAGCTACAAACCCTGGAACAACAACTAGACGATAGATCAGATCCGTGATCGATAAGTGAAAGAGCATGAAGTTTGACAAGTGTTTTTTAAAGCGACGACCTCGAACCAGTACGCGGCAGACTTGAACATTAGCGATGACTCCACAGATCACGAGTCCCAAAAAAGAGAAGCAAATGAGAAGAACCAAGGTCAAATTAGGAAGCGCTGAACTCAAAGATTGGATTTGTGGCTGAAAAATAGAGAAATTGGCCATAATTCACTGGAAAGGCTGAAAAAATACACTCGCCTTTAACTTTGATTCAACGGCCCTGTATGTTTCAGGCGAGCGTTATTTGACAGAGTCAGCAGATGAAAAGTCAAACCAGTCACATCGTAGTTAAACGTTCATAAAAATAACTAGTTGAAAGACTTTCCGTGATATATAGTTGATCCTGCTGGTGTCGTTTCTGGCCTAAAATATAATCAAGACATGTAAATAAAAGGTCATTTAATTAAAAGCATCAGGTGAGTACATTTTTAATCGTGATGTTCTATTCGACAATCCGTTAATCAATAAAAAACTTTATCAAGGACTGTATCCGGTATGAAAATGGAGTTTATAAATTTTTTTCGACAAATCTGATAAGATTTTTAAATTCTATGGAACGAAAGATCAAATTAAGTTATTCATAGCATCGAAAGCGATAATAAATCAAAGTGCTCTGTGAGCAAACTGAACTCGTGAATTGACATATGATTTTTTAGATTATATTTAATGTTATCTGGTTTAGGGAATTGTGTGGTTGATTGTCATATCTAGAGTACGAGCAGTAGTTCAGTGTTCGCCAATGTAGCAAAGAAACAAAGTAACGTTGGGATAAGAAGGCATTACAATTGAAATGATCATGCTATTACATTTGACAAGGTGGATGATGTGATGTGTTTTAAACGTCTATCATTTTTGTTTCTGGTTCAAAAGAAAAGGTTGGAAGTAAATGTGGGTGAAAAGTGAAATTTACTGTCTTTCGTTGTAAATATTAGAAAATCAAGGCAATACTGTCTTAATGAAAACATTAACGATTCCCTCTTTATCAAATGAGACAAACGGGAACGAGTTTTGAGTGATATAACTAAGCCAAACCTGCCACCGTCATTTTGGATCTCCGCCTGGGTAGATTTAAGTCACGTGCTAGGCAACGTATAATCAATAACAAGATAGAATTTCATTTCAGGCCTATTTATCAATTTTGTGGTGTGTAACTTTCGCATTTTAGTACGTTGTACGTATGTTGAATCTTCAAATTGTCTTGAAACCTAAAAGAAAATTGTTCTTTAAAAATTCACTGAAAATCGGTAGCTTGTTTGTTTAGGTGTTATTTGATTTTCGTGTTAACTTGTTATTTCGTCAGTCGCCGGCATCTTCTGTTGCTTCACACAGGAAAAACACACGCGACGAAACGTAATGATCAATTTTGTCCTCAATCTCACGCTATATCTGTAAACTCCGAGCGCTTCGCAGTAAGTGATATTTTCAATGAATCTTCGGATTGTTTTCAAGTTCAAGGATTGTAAATTACAATTTTATGAAAAACGAAGGTTGTTCTGTTATTTCAGTGTGAATCCTTGCATGCCTGCCAGTCGCTGGCGCCGCTTGTTGAAACTAAAACGAAAAAAAAAACTCTTTTAAGATTATCATTGGCTTCTTTTTCACCCCACCACTATTCTTAGCAACAAAGGTCGCCATTTCGTCTGTTTATTGCTCGCCAAAAACTATAAAATGCACTCAAAAGCCTAAAATCTAAAAAACGTTTACAGGAATCGACCAATCGAGCGAGCGAGCGAGCGAATGCCATTCCTCACATCGTATCTATAACTCGCTCTTGCGCATGCGCGCAAGAGCGAGTTAAAAATTGTCAGCTGAATCAGCTCATCTGTGGGTCTCTATCGATCGGTGCTGGATATGGATACTGATCAAAAACTTCATTAGGATTTTTATGGGCTGTGTACTTTATACTACATGGAACCAAAAAAACACCAACAACAATAATTTCAACAAAAACAAAGCAAGGTCGCTTCTCTAAGCAGAATCTTATCTAATCTACGTTTTAACGGAGAGGTCTCAGTCGCAGTAAAGTGTTGTAGGCGAAGGGATGGCCTGTAATTCAGGCGTCTTATCAGATCAAGAGTGAGTGAGCTCTGTACCGGGCACAAGCAAAAATCTCCCGCCCCCTCCGCCCTCCGTTCCCACAATCAAACCGAGTTAAACGATGACCGACTGCGAGTTTCTAGTGAGAGCTAACTCAGTAAAAACCTGGCAGTGTCAAAACGACAAATCGCACTCTTGCACACTTTACCAGTTATGGGCGTTTATTTCTGAATATAAAATTATAGCAACATAACAAGTACAAAATTAAAAGCGTATTACAGGTTTGTCAGAAACTGAATACATCATGGTATAAAACCGGTCGTATATTAAAAAAGGGCGAATGAATAGTACTAAATTAGTGTAACGATAATAATAATAATAACACAATAATAATAATAATAATAATTATGGTGATGATAGAAGATAACAATCTCAACGTTTCCATAATAATAATGCTATAGATAAGTTACGTGCGTAAAGAAATGGCACCTGTACAGTGAGAGAATGATCCTCTCATAAATTTCCGAATTCTTAGTTTAACTCATTTGATAGAGTACCTCATTACAGGCTATATTTCGAATCATTAGACGTACGTCAGGCTTGGTTTAGGCAGTTATTGCGTTCTCAAAGGTCTCACAAACGAGAGACATAAAAACGTACAATCATTTATTTATGTTGCATGTCCTTCACGATTGTTTTGGAATGGTTCTATGATCTGTTGTTTGACCAATAAGCACTAAGAAGTAACTTCTGCTACGCTAGATAGCAAATAACGCACTGCAAAAAGCAAAAAAAGGTTCGACTTTTCTGTACGTTACTGGCACTGCCACGGCAGACAATCTATCATGTGATCTCTGGCTTCAAAGGGCCTATCAGCTAATGTCGTATGGAGCAATCAGGAATTTCCTGACGACCAGGTCCATTTTAAGGAGCTTACATATAATTATAGCAAGTGATCGATATTGACTTGTATTTACACAATTTTGCGAGCAACTTCACTTTGAGATTCAATAAAAAATAATGTAGCTATTCCTAATGACCCTCGGAACAATGCTCACTTCAAAAATTTAATGACGTACGATACGCCCCTAATCAAACCCAGCTGTCTCTTGAGACGTTTATGATTCGTTTCAAATAGGAACACGATAACAAGAGTGGTTCGTTTATAACCACAGCTTCTCAATTCCGGGAACTGTTTTCCGCAGACGTCGACGTGCTCATCATACTAAGGAATTTTTTTTTTCGAATGTAGCAATCTTCGGTAATTCTCGGGCACCCGTCAGTTTCAATAAGGGATTTAAAATAAAGCAGATTCATTCAGCCTACGTCCGCCAAGATCTTCACATACAACAGGTCCTGACCATACTGGATCTCTTGACAACTGTCCCTTTCATCACAGGCATGTGAAGACTCTGGGTAGTCACTTGCCCGCGTGTAATTAGCGCGGTTGCGCAGCACACACCCATCTGACCAACAGGAGTGAAGCCATTTTCTGATCCCGGTAATCTCATCACGAACACTCCCACGTCAGCTTCGTGATTTTCCGTTGGTTGGATAGCAATAGCCGATAGTGGTTTCTGTACCAAAAATAAAGACATATTAATTTGAGAACATGGCGAAAAGAGGTGGCACTCTTCAAAAGGTGACCAAGCAAGTATTAGTATGTATCGCGCACAAGAAATAGTCGGTTGATGCCTTTGGGAGTGCCTGTGCCAGTTACAGGAACGACGGAACAACACTTGGAAACAATGAGATGTCGATATAAAGCGCGGCTTCCGTTATGCGCCGTGACCAGTTGACGAAAAGAAGAAAACGAAACAATGAGAATTCGAAGGTAATAGCCATGATTAACACCAAAAGAGAGAAGAACCAAATTAGGATTGTGTATTTGAGCTCGCATATGATTTGTGGAGTAAATGGCGCGACTTTGTAATCTAATCAAAGGGTGACGTGAAGTAAACCAAAACAGTCCTGAATTACTTTAGCGACAAGTCAACCATAGCCAAAGGAACATCTGTCTCCATGACAAACGCTTTTAATCAAAACTATAACAAAATTCTCGAACGTGATTGGTTATCACCAGCCTTATTTGAGCACTAATAGGACAGTGTACGCGTCATGCTTGTAATTGGACACTGCAATAGGACAATTGTGGGGACAGTTAATACGTCAAGCCTGTGTAAGTGGACAAAACGCGTCATGTGTGCGCGCTGTTGTCTCGCATTTCGCCGAGTTAACTGTTGTCTTTTTATGAAAACGTATAACCGATGACAAGTTCCTTTCTCAAATTTTGTCATAGTTTTGATTAATTGGTAACAGGAATTTGTGTTGTCCAATTGTCTGTAATCATACTCGTGATGAACAAATCTGACTCCCGCTTCGCGCTCGTCCGATTTTGTTTATCACTTGTGTGATTACAGACAGAATTGGACTCCACTCGGTCCTATTACCATCATTAATCTCAAGACCACAGGAGAAATTACCGATAAATTGCTAGGTAATTGGGGTGATAATCTTCAGCAAAACTTCACAAACAACAAACATAGAACGTGCTAATGAAACCTACCTTCTTTGTTTCTAGTTGAACTGGCTCTGTGAGAGCCAAACCCACTTTGGCAAATGGTCGGCTGGCCATTAGTTTCATCTCTTCATGACGATGCTGCGAGTAAAAAAATGCGTTCATCAGTCAACTGATTGGAATTAAACTTAGTGTGGTCAGAGAAAACATTGAAAAAGTAGGTTTATCTCGCACAATTTCGCAAGTGCAACGACAAACCTCGGTACAACTGGTCAGGGTTGGATCTTTATTTAGCACGAAAGGCAGAAACATTGGTTTTAAATTGTTTTCTCTCGCTTCATAACCTTCGTGTTTAAGGAGATCCCGAACAGTTTGGAACTGAAGTTAAAATAAATCGAAAGAACTGGATGGTAAGAGCAAAAAAAAAACGGTTCTAACAGTTCGGCTCGATACAATAATTAGTAGCATTATTTTTCAAGAAACCGTAAACTTTCAAGAGTACGCGCGCCGGAAGGTTTCTTACCCGAGCCATGACATAGTTTGAATATCTGACTTTAATCTTCCACGCAAGGGCCACCACGAACAGAAGGGAAAAGAAACAGCTGCAATAAAAAAGGAAAAATGACCATCTCGAAAAAAAAAACACACCAAACTTGTTTATAGGATAAAGGAAGAATTCCCACCCCTCACATCCCCTTCAAAAATTCTCTCTTCTTTAACAACGCAGGAAATTTGAAGCAATAGTCGACAAACTAATAAGGAGCTAACTTCGAAACGATGTCCTAACTTCTCCCTATAATTTATTATCAATACACTGTCCAGCAAACAGGTAATATGAATATTCACATTCACATTTAAGTAGTTATCTTAATCTAACACCAAATTCCCGTAACTATTTCACAAGGAAATGAGTAGCAGCTAGAAGGGATGATAAAACAACAAGAATTGTACAGTATCCTAAAAAAACAAGCGCTAGAAAGAGTTCTACTTACGCGAAAAACGTAATAAAGAAGTTGAGAATCAGGAACTTACGACTCTGGAGGAACGCAATCTAAAAAACATTTTCCAAACGCATAAAATTAGTTAGCATATCCAGTGGCAGATAAAAGAAAAGATGAAGGATGAGGGTGTGACAGTAAAGCATAAGAAGAAATAAAACTACATGACAAAGTAACTTTGACACACGGAACCTAAAAAGCAGATCTCTTTGAGGAGTTAATCCAAGTGAGTTTATCAGGACATACCTCAAGGGTAATGAATCCTTTGATGTCAAAAATGTGAACCTTAAAGGTGAATTTGTCCCGGCGGCCAAACGGAAAGACGCCATATGAGAAGGTTTGCTGGTAGGACCCTATTTCCCGAGAGTGCACGAGTGTTTCTTCCTCTAAAGCATCTGTGTGAGAAAGAGAGCATTTTATAAGTCAAACTCATTGAACGTTGATCAAAATAACAGGAGAGCTCCAATGCTGACATACATGTAGCTAAGCTTTTTGCTTTCAAATGCAGACAAAAACACAAACAATCATAAACAAATATAAGATCAATCTTACTGCAAAGATAGCAAAAAGGTATGTCTTTTTAATAAAAATGTCGGTAGCATCGAGATAATATTGAACAGCTTCAGTCAATTCAACTTAGAGCGACGTGATTGCACTTGGGGGAGAAATCAAGCAGCTTGAGGGCGACGTGACTTGGGCCGACATGGCGAGAGCAGCATTAGAGCTAGTTCGTCTTCTTTTCTTAGGGTCGAAACTTTCGACTGAAACTGAAACTTACTTTTATTCTCGCTGCCGTCGAGTAACTCAGCCATAGTAGAAGCATATATTGACATTGATACCCTCCCTTGCTAGCTAAGCACTAAAGAACGCCGTCGTATGTTTAACTATAATACTTGTGATAGTATTAGGCGATTCTCTATCAGCTAACCTGAGCTGTACGACAAATTCATCAGAGCAGACTTGCCCTCTTTGACTCTCACAGTAATTTCCACATCGATGTCGTCCTGTAAGGAAGTTAACTTGCTGTTTTAAAGAATTTTTAACAAATTAAACTGATAACCGTGAAAACTAATCTAATCTTTTACCGGTTGAGAAGTTCAAGAAACCGCCAATTGGAAATTTCTTTTGCTTAGACAACGTCCCTCAACGTAATACAAGGTTTAACTCTCATTTTTCTTCGGAAAAATATTAATCTCTATATTCTCATTATGAAAAGTGAGGAAATATTTTCGCATTTTTCTGCAAAGTCCATTTACAATGATAACTTAAAATCCCAATACCTCATTCAAAATTCTCCTTTAAGCTATTGTTCACTCCTTTGTAGATACGTTCACAAAAAGTTTTTTTTAATCTATTACACCATCTGGCTTGTATAGGTTGGCAATTCTCATCACATTAAAACTGCTAAATTTTTGCAAGAAAATCCATTTTTACCACTTTAAAGGAGTTTCAAAAGGGTTTAACAGTCTCCTGGTTGAAAGGAGAATGGTTCGAGAGCAGCAACGCCACAAATTACCTATAGATTTTTAATGTCATCCCTCTAAAAATTAACAGATCAAAAGGTTTTTTTTTGTGGAACCGAAATGTTAGAAGCAACTGTAGAGATCAGCTCACCTTTTCAGGAATGTTGAGGAAGCTTATTCTTGTCTTGTTGGACACATTGTACGTGTATTCATAATTACTGTTGAGTTTATCTACCAAACAAATATGCAGTGGTGTTTCTATTAAGCGCATTAACATACCAGCGAGTTTACAATTTTATGAGGGTAATACCTCAGCTCAAGAGATTATAACCTCAGTTTACATTCTCTTGTTCAGCTTTAGTCTCCAGTGCAGATGGCTTGGAGGGAACTTCGTTTGAATTTAAGGGGAGAGGTGTTGAATAAAATACTTTTTAACATCACTTTTTTTCCGAGTGAATTTCTTCCTTTCCAAAGTCTTCCTCTGCTTCTACAATCCAGCCAGGCAGGCTTACTCAGCATGCAAGATGCACACAAGATGGACTGTAATCTGATTTAAATACTCCCAGTGAAATAAGGATAAAAACTATATTTCTCTCACAGACTCGTAACTGTTATGAAGGAAAATAGTGTTTTTGCTTGCTTTTGTTTTTGGCTCGTCAAGCAGTCGTTGCCTCTGCCTTTGAACTGAGAAGAGCGTTACAAACACGAATAGATTGGTCTAGCATGACCGCTAAGTAAGTTATTAGAAGGAAATCTTTCTTTAGTAAAATTAAATAACTTACTGTAACAGTGACCGCCATTTGTTGCGTTACCAACGATCACCGTGGAACGAACTCCGTCGTCACATCTGTGAAAGAGTAAATCAGGTTACAATCTTTCAATTCCACAGCGAGAAATGCTTGGTAAAATTGCTTTGGTACGAAGAATTTCAAGCGCAAGGAGACATTTTGTAAGCAACGACTGAACTTACCTTTCGCAGTTATCCCCAGTCACATAACGGTCAAGACAATCACAGACTCCAGTCTTAACATCACATGTGTCCGCGTGACCGTTACATTGGCAAGCTGGAGACAAGATGAACAAGACAATCACGCTTTTTTCACTATTGTGTTACATGGAACTTTTGCAGGTACCAATATTTTCCAATTTCATAAATTGTTCTCGATCCGTAAAAATTAACTATAGCAAAAGCAAAAATTCCGTCTAAATTTTGACATCTTCAGTAACATAAAAAACTCCGCATGCGAACCAGGTGTTGAGGTTAACGCGCATCTCCGAGTCACTATAAATTTTCCCTGAGATCTCAAACCCCAGTGTCTCGAACATTTGTGGCACGCTCCTTAGCGTGTTTTTGGATAAGTGTGTCATTTCACCGATGAGTCTCCCCAATATCTGACCCCCCCCCCACCCCTGTTAGTTTCTCGAACTTGAGGCGCGACCCCGAACGAATAGTTGTGTCAGGGTCACATTTTAATCTCACCCTGATATCCCAGACCTCACTGCGTCCCATTTTCGCTGTTCCTCCTCGAGAATGTCGGAAGAATAGATCTTAAATCTACACGTTGCTGTATTATGAGATCACGATTCATCTGCTTTTCCCTCAATCATCTTTGAGGAAGAAGGTTGCAGTTCTTCAACTATTAATAACTACAATGAACTAGAAACGATTTACAGTACCTTCACACTTTCCACCGTTCTTTGCATCACCGAAATAACCAGCCGCACACACCTCACAATGAGGCCCTGCAAAACAGTAAAACGGCAACAATTTAAGTTATACAAAATACAAAAAAAATAAATCTAGTGACGTAATATTAAAAGAAAACAATATATATATAAGGTTGATAATACAAAAAAAAAAACAAAAAAAAAAAAGAGAAGGACAAGCCAAAAGGAGAATTGCCAAGATCGAACTAAAAAAATTGGGCTCAGTTTTTCGCGACACCCAATCCGTAAGTATCTAATTAAAGAAACTGTGTTGCTGCGTCGATAAGGTATCATAGGATAATTTGGTTTAATAAACTGGGATGATGTAATTTGGCCACCGTAAAGAGTTTCTAAAGCTTTAGGAATTCTTTTCAGCGGCCATTTCACATTATCAATCCAGTTAATAGAACAAAATTAATAAGATTAACAATCTGGCGTAACTGACAACTTGAGTTTAAAAAAAGGAAAACGTTTTTCCGTGGCTTCAAGAAGCAGTTTTAACTCACCGTCCGTCTGATGCTCGCACTTTTTACAGATGTTCTTATTGATGCATTTGCTGTGTCCATTACACTGGCAATCTATACAAGAATACAAAGGGCTCTTGTTTAGTAAGGAATCAATTAACAAACTTATAACTTGGAGAGGAGAAGAGCATTTTGGATTCAAACATAACTCGTGCTCTTCAACATGACGCATTCACACAGTCCACCAGTGTGAGTAAGTTGGAGCTTACTGTAATACAAAAATAAGTGGAGTTTTATTTCTTGCAGCAGCCGAGAACGTGGACCACTTAGTGTTATAAATACTGAAAAAATGCTAAGGGCACACTCAGGGGAATGACGTTAAGAACAAGGCAACCGTCTCTTAACCATTTGACCCCTTAGAGTGATGATCATCTAATTTCTCCTCATAATAATACCCCTGAATCACACATTATGGTCATGAGAATAAAGGAAATGATCACCAACTCAGTCAAGAGGCTCTTGATTATTAAACAAATTCTCCTTAGCAGCACCTTAGGAAATGTATAGGGAACAGTATAGAGAATATGCATCCTAATGTTAAGGTGTCAAGGCTAAATCTACCTGGACACTTCATAAAGTACCAGCGGTCTGCTAGGCATTGGTTCATTGAAGAGTTTGTTGGTTTAGTAAAAGGGCCATCATCTCCTCCGTCCATACACTGCCCCAACCCAGTCCCTGATCCGTCATCACACCAGCCACAACCAGGAAGGGTGTGGCAGTCAGCACAAGTCTTCATGCCGGAACAGCGCACAGCTTTATAGAAGCAAACACAAATGCAAAGGATGACAAAAGTAAAGTAAAATGGACCTTATTCTGAAGAGAAATGTTTGTGATCAAGGATCTCAAGAAGAAAGTACTAAAAATCACCAAATAACACAACTTAGTTTTAAAAGTTTAAATATGGCCATCTGAAATTTAGTAAAAAAAGTTAAAATTCAGCTAAGGCTAATCAGTAGTGTCTTTCAGTTGACAGGGCTTTAAGGAATACTGTGCGCCTTTGTTTTGATCGTTTCTGGTTTGCTTGCTTTTTAAAATCTTCAAAAGAGCCCTGTTGGTTGAACCAGCTATAGAATTTAAAACTTGTCTAAAAACTTTGACGCTTCTTCACCAGCTTCACAAGTAAAACAAGATAAAGGCAAGTGCACAGTATCATACAATAAAGCTTCTCTTACCACTCCTTAAAATAAATTTTTACCCGGCATTCTCCCATTTAGCCAATAATGAGAACTTTGATCTATCCAGCACAAGCTAATGTATAGCTTAACTTATATTTGCGGCAAAATTTCTCCTTATTGTACTAAAAACTACCTTATGTCAGAACTTATTAGCTTAATTCAATACTTCACTTGAGAGTTAACAAAGTCAATAATAGTAGCTAGCCCTCTCAGATATAACTGTTAGTGCATACTAACTTGAACACTTCCCTTGGACCCAACCACGACACTGGCCAAAAGGGAAATTCACAGTGTAGGCATTGTTAGCCACACAGAGCTTCTGTGACTCACACCACATACAACCTAATGCACATTCTTCACAAGATGTCGATTTGTGGCATGACTTCTCTTTACAATTTGAACCTGTAAGAATTATATTTTTGAACGTGAGACTCTACCGTGTATCCACTGCCCTGTGTGGACAAGTATGAACCAAATATGATCCCTTGTGTTTTATCCCAGTGTAAGGCTACATGTACATTTGACAACCCTGTTAGCTTAGTAATTTTGTTTCTATGCCCTAACACAAGACTCTTCAAGGGAAAAAAGCTGAACAACCAGGTAACTGTGTCCAGTTTCGTTGTCATTCATCCTCTTCCCAACCGAATAGCCTGGTCCCTCACTAGTTGCCCTACATGTACCTCCAATTATTGTTCCATGGTGGAATTTTTAATTACCCTCCCTTTTGGTGGAAGTTAATGATATTAAATCCGCCTTTCTCTTTGGTAAACACAATACTTTCCATATCAGCAAAGACAATTATTGCAAACAAGAAAACCATACCAAAAAAAATAAATACAAATTTGACTAAGAAAGACAGACGAGAATTAATCACAAACCTTCACATTTCTTGTATGATGTTTGCTTTTTATCACACTTTGCTGGAGAATCAATTTTTCCCTATTGAAGAGAAGAGAAAACATTTAAGGGATTTAAAACAGGAAATCAAATCATCACAAAGTCATTGATTAATTTTAAAACATCATTAATCCTTTAACCCGTGAGAGTGACTAACATCATTCTGTACTTTCTCCTCACAATAACACTGCTGAATCATTCATTTGAGATCATGAAAGTAATGGAAATGATCACCGACTAAAGAAGCTCTTGATTGTAAAACAAATCCTGGAGAATAGCTTTACTAGTGTTAGGTTGTAAAGGGTTAAGTACAAACCTGACCATCAGGACATGCTCCTTTCACACATATTCCTTCGCAATATGAACAGCCATGTAAACTGGAAGTACATCTACTACAACTGTCATTCATTTCTGAGCACTTTTTTTCCACTAAATTTAAACAAGGAAAAATTCAATTCCCACACACATAATAATTGTTTGGGAGTCCACTGAGGGTAACAGACCTTTAATGGAAAACTGATCTGTGCAACAAAGTTCTCACGTATTCAATTTACTGGGTGATCATAACCCCTACCTTACTCTTGGTAAATTTTAAACAATTATAGTGCACTACAAAAAATATCTCTTATCTCTTTGGGTGTGAGGTTTTGTTGGACATTCTTACAAGTCCAGAAATATTTTGACAAGCCCACAGGGCGAGTCAAAATACAAAAAATGAGTGGAATACTCAGCAATACTAACTACCATGCTTTTCTTATCAGGAGGGAAAAGATTACACCAGATTGGCTATTTACAGTAGAAAATAACCATACAATATAGCGCAGGATTTTTGTACTCAATTTGTGTAACTATTTGTACTCCTCTTGGTGCAGTTGGATGATAAAAGAATGTATTACACAATGCACATATTGCACTCTACCAGAATGAAAAGTTTTAAGTTGAAAAATACAATTCATTCTCCTTTGATGTGAATTACAAATGGATGAATTCATGTTTATGCAAGTTTCTACACAGTCATACTGTCAGTTACTGCTGCTAAATGCACAAGAGATTACTTCACTAAAAACCATTTCTTAATTACATGTTTGGTTAAAATTAAGCCTTGGAGGAGATCAAACTAATGAAAAAAAAAAAAAAAAAAAAGTACAAGTACTGTTGCTGGGTTTTTATTCAAGGTCAGAGTCAAGAGAATATTCTCCTTAACTGAATTTAAGGGTAGGTCAGGCCGTTCAAATTGATATTTCAGTGAAGGAGTTACCTGTGACCTCTGGCTGTACACAACTCTCTGGTCCAATGCACAAAGAGGTGGAGTCATTCCATACGCACTCAGATGTGTTTAAGTGGTTTTGGCACGTTTCTTTATCCTTAATCAAATCACAAGGTCCTAAAACAAAATTAATAATCATAACATGTACATCTCTCAGTCATTTAGTATGGTGTCATTAGTCATAGCAAGGAAAAAACCAATCAACACCTGTTTCTGTTCCCAGAATTCTCTAGTCACTAATTGCCATTGATTCTTACCTCTTGTGAACAAAATTAATGAAGGTCTGATTATTCAGTTTTCTTTTAAATTGTGTTTTCAGACTTATGTGCCAATAACTAATCAATATTGATGACCATCGCTATTCCATAACCATCACTCATCTGATACTGTTACGGATCTTAGTTTGCACATGGGTCATAAATCCAAGGGCAAAAAACTTGTTCCATAACTCACAGCACAGGCCTTGAGTAAGTGGCACATGCATGTTTATGTGCTTAAAATGAAAAACTTTCTTACATCAAAAAATTCACATGTACAAGCATACACTTTGTAGATGCTTTACAAATAGTAAGTTGAACTTCATTGCACTATTTGTAGGGCCTTGCTTATTAAGTCAAATGACAAATTATTCAACAAAAATTTTTTTGTTATTAATACTGAAATGATCTGACTTTGCACCCAAGTGCTTATTTGCTCACTGCAGCTCCAGGGAGGACACTTTTTATGGTCAGGGTGCTTATTTCTATTTTGAGAAACAGTTTGCAAAGAGCTTTGATGTTTATTAAAAGGAACGGAAGCTGAAACTGTTGAATAACAAATCTATAGTGAATATTTTCATAGTAATGGTAGGGAATGTACTCTAGCAGTGCTATCACAGTATTGAAACAGAATAGGAGCTCTTACTGGATTAAGAGTACATGAAATATGGGCACTTTTTAGCTTAGGGGTGCTTTTTAACAAATACAAATTCCAGGGGGGCTCACAAGAGAGGGGGTGCTTACTGGAATGAGGGCTCCAAATCAAATCATTTTGGTGAGCTCAATAGCACTTTTAATCAAAATTTGTATTTCATTATTGTTTACACTTTTTAAAATTGACTTCACATAACACTGGATGTGAGTTACACTTAACTACCTGGAGTGAATGATAAAATGTCACTAAAGACAACCCCTTGAAATCCTCCAAAAACATACATGGTTCTGTAATCAGAGAGAAAATAATTTTTTTAATGATGGTGTACAGCTAGAATAATGAACTTTTTATAACAAGGTAAATTTTCATAATTGTTGTAATTCCATGAAAACATTTCCTTTGTTTTTGAGTCAACTAATGTCATTTCATGGCCATGGGTAAACATGATAAAATTGAAACATAAAACCTACAGACATGAATTCAGCCTCCAAATTGAAAATTTACCATTGATGCAACATTAAAAAAAATATACCAAAGGCATTCTTTGGTCATGACAAAAATTATAAATGATAGGATTATCAAAGACTCCATCTTTTAACATCATACATGAACACAATTTCCCACTGCCAAAAAGTCATTGCCAGTTTGTTCTATACAATCCTGTTTTACCTGTTGACTTGCACAGCAGTGTGTCCATAACGTCCAGCAGATTTTAAAAGTCCTGACTCAGGCATCCTCTTCCACTCATCACAGGCTGAAACATCACACAGTATCAATAATATGTTGAATATTATGTGTGCAATTCAAATTTGTTTTCATTTTCCAGGTTAACTGGAAGTTAAATTGTCTGCCCTGCACAGAAAAATACATTGAAAAACACCCTGACGAATAAAACATCGTGGGTCAGGGTAATTTAAATGAAATTCAACAATCTTATAGAGACACTGCCCAGCAAGAAAACTTTTTTCAGCTCAGAAAAGAGAAACTTCAGAACTCTTTCCCTTTTCTTCATTGCCTTATATACATTTTTGGACATTTCAAGGTCTTTAAATTTGGCCAGCAGATTTCCATTTTCTTTCTTTTGGTCATTCAAGACCTGATATGAACCCTGATAGATGTAAAAGGGATCATAAGATACATGACTGTATAAGTTTACCTGGTACATATAATTGACTCAACTTACTCAAGCTGTATGCAATAAAGTCCATGGAAAAGCACGGAAAGTCAGACTGCCCCTGTGATGTACCATTGTGTGAACTACCACCAAATACTAACATCAGGTCACCCAGTAAAACAGCAGAATGCAGAAAGCGAGGAAAACTGCTGTTTTTGAGAGATTTCCTACAATAGGGTTTCACAAAAAAATTAACTCTTTAATCTCTAGGAGTGACAAGCATCCAATTTCCCCTTACAATATCAACTCTGAGTCAAAGATTTTGGTCACAGGAATAAAGGATATGATCGCAAACCTAGAACCTACAGTAGCTAGGAAGCCTTGATCAACAATGATATTCTCCTAAAATGTATAGAGAAGAGTATGGAGAATATGGATACTGATGTTAAGGTGTAAAGGGTTAATATAAAATGTTTAATGGTACATTTAGTACTCTACTGAGCTCTGCCATTGAATATTACTGAACTCTCGAGGAAAAAAGAAAAAACATTATAAGACTCCCCTAATAAGTACATGTACATGGCACATGATTCCGTTCAAATCCTCTTACAGGAACATACCATATCCTTGCTTTTGGATCATAAGATGTCAGTGCAGTAGAGAGCTTATCAGAACCCACTGAGGCAATCCCACCGTAAACGTAGATTAATTTCCCCACTGGATCATAAACACTGCTGTGTCCATATGATGGGGCAATAATCTCTGTGGGAGTCGTGTATATGCTCCATTTTCCAGTCTCTGTAAATAGAATTAAAAAGAAAAGTATTAAGTTAGCAGCACAATTATAACACTATTTTTATGATCATGTTAGAATTATTACAACTTAAAAATCAGTAGCAACAATCAACAAGATTGTGTGCTTGCTACATGTAATGGATTTCACTTTTGTCTGCGAGCCCTTAGTTCAAATAATATCCCCATAACCAGCACATACATTGGGCCATACACCTCAAAGCAGGGGAACAGGCTGGCAATTTAATCACATTTAATTGTCACTGGAAAGACAAAAAACAAACAAACAAACAATTTGAGTACAAAGCAGAATTCAGTTTAGGCAACAGTTTTCAAGGCTTCTGTCCTATGTACATGCTGTTTTGGATAGAAAGTTCAATTTACATGTGGTGGCTCCACCAACAAAATTAACTGTGCATGATAATAATGCTTCTGAAACAGCTATGTAAAGGAGCTTAAAATGACTCCACTTGTCTGTAATTGGCTATAATTTCTAGGTATGGGCAAAATTGACTGATGCACAATTGAAAGTATTTTACCCAAGTCAAATTCTTGAACTCTGTCTGTATAGCCTCTATTGGGTCCAAAACCAAACAGGACAATCATTGTGGAGTCAACCAGAGTAGCTGTGTGTCCAGCGACGTAAAGAGGGGAATCACCATCACTGGTTACCAAGTCCCACTCTAGCTTTTCAGTATCGAAAGACCATAGTTGATTGGTTGCTTTTTTTCCTATTCTACCACCGAATATATACAGGGTTGACTGTGAAAATAAAATAATTATACAGAACATCGGAATGACTGTAAATTAGAAACTCATAGGGTTAGGTTGGTTAAACAATGGTCACACTCTCAAATAAATGATAAATGAATGAAGGAGAGAAAAATAAATGAACAGACAGACAAACATAAAAAAAGTAAAAATAATGGATTGAATAATTGACTGACTGAAACCTGAACAGGCATTAAGTAAAACACGACTATCAACCTTTGGCCTATGCAAAATATCATTAAATTTAAACTTAGAGGGAAATACTAAGGAGAGAAGGGTGGATTGTATGAAGTAAATTAAATGGCGAGGGAACACAAATTAATAAATATAAAATATCTTAAATGATTACAAATGTTATAGTATCTTATCTTATAATATGATTATTAATTTTGTAGACATCTTTGCATGTGCATACCGATATTCTGTGACCATTTATTTTGATGTTATCCATGATCAATAAACTGGAGTGTGATTTATTGTGAGACTAGAAATCTACTTGTTTGAATAAAACTTTCTTTTTCAATGCAATATACAATAAATAACCACTGGCACTTACATTATAAGCAATCATTGAGTGACCATAACGCCTGGATGGACCCCTGGTTGAATTGACAGCTGGCAATATTACTTGCCAACTGTCACTAGGAATGTGATATCTGGAAAATGCAAATATTGGATAATGATACATTTAACATTCAGCTTTATCCAAGGTAGCCTACAGAACAAGCAAATTAGCGGGGCTGAAGTGTGATACACAAGTGTAAGCAAAGCACAAGAATGAGCGCAATGCATTCTTGCCCTTCAGCATGCCAATCCACCTGTTCTGCAGGGTATATCTAAAGAGAATTCAGAAACTTATTTCTTGATCTCATTTTTTGATTGGCTCCATCAGTGCCACTTTGAAGTACAGTTGTACATTCTAGTTCTGCTCTCTGACCATTCTCATTTTCAGGAGGTAACCAGTAAAAATTTGCTGCCCTTGAAGCACATGTACTTCTTGAGACCACCTAACATGCTTACAATTCTTGAAAATTCAACAGGTAAAAGGATTGCTCTACCAGTGTGAAAATTTCTTCAGGTTATGCCTATCAAAAAGGAGAAAATTGTTCTCTAACTTCTACTTACGTTGACTCAACAGATCAAGACCCATCTCATAAACTTTCTCCCTTCAACCCTAATGCACAGTCATCACTAAAAACAATTCAGCAATCCTTTAGCGACACAACTCCACCTTGATCTAGGTGTGACAACATGACTCATCAGTATTAACAAAAAAGAGTACTCTACCTGATAAGGTTCTCAAATGGCTCTAAGGTTAATGAATAGCCACCAAAGACCCACATGTAGTCACCCAGAAGAGCAGAAGCATGAGATGCTCGGCCTTGAATTAGGTCTGTATATCAAATGCGAAAAAAAAAAAAAAAAAAAAAAAAAAGGCTATGAGAAATAATTTAAAGTGAACAAATGTACCACTGTTGACTTCCTATCCACTAGGTAAGCTGATTATATCTGAATACACTTCAAAACCTTACCTTGGCCTGTTGATGAATGGTGTATCCAGTGCCCTCTGTCTCCTGTAATATTGCAAGAGGCACCTGTATGACCAGTAAAATATATTCAAGTTATTGTTCCCCAAGGTTTACATAATATGTGTTGCATTGAGTAGACAATAAGTAAAGTGGAGCTGTGATTGTATGATGGGTTTGTTAAGAAAACTTTTTTCATGGTTTTGTAGCCAAGTGGCTCATAACTGCTGATATTTGTCTCCCATTTCTGTAAAAGGTAATTGAGACAATCTCTCTTCCCTCTGCCTGACCCTGTGGCCTTTAACCCAGTTCCCTTACCTGTACTTTTAATTAGTATACATTTGTACCTATAGATAGAGAGAAGTAGTGGCACTGCAATGTGTTTTGATCTTGAACACAACACAGTGATCTCCTCAGGGCTTAAATGGAGATCACCAGATCTGCAGTCCAATGTACTAATCATCACGCTCCTGCCTCTCTACATGAACAAACTGAAGAGGGGGGTGGGGTTTTGGTTATGGGGGTCAGTGGATGCATGCGACCCCCTTGATTTTTGATAAAAAACATACAAATAGTGAAGAAGCGTTAATCTGAAAAACCTTCACAGCATGCATAACTCAATGCACATCTGACAACCTGGCACTTAAAGGCCCATTTCCAACCTTGATACAACGTGCACCGTGACCCAATTTCCTGTAACACGAATTCACAGATCACTGTAAACCTTCTAAAATCGTCTTTCTCCAGATCCATCCTGGACTTATAGTCAACTTTTTTACAGTAAATACATTTGCCATTTGTCATTTTACAGTTTCCTTACTGCATTTTGAATTTTGTCCAGAAGAATCTGGAGAAAATTTTTTTTAAGTGTCACGCTTGGATCTCTTCGTATTCTGAGAACAGAGTCGGCAAAAAGGACAACATTCAAATTTTTTCACTTTCTAGAAGCTCTTGAGGATTCTAAATGAAGATAAATTAATTCTGATAGAAATTGGTATTTTTCAAAGAGAAATATAGAAAAATATCAGACCGCTGGACGTTTAGTAATTCGAAGACCGTGTCCAGTGAAAATTTTCTTAGTGTCATGCTTGGATCTCTTTGCACTCTGTGTACAAGGTCAGCGAAATAGACAACGTTGGAATTTTTTCACTTTCTAGAAGCACTTGAGGATTGTAAATGAAGGTAGAATATTTTCCAACAAAAAATTGGTATAGTTCAATGAGAAATATGGAGTTATTTGAGGACTGTGTCCTGCCATGGCATTGAAAAGCTTTTAAGTGTCAAGTGTTTGGATGGCTTTGTACTCTGTATACAGGGTTAGCAACAGGGCTTTTATTCAAGGGAATACCTTAACCCAGGAGTAGCATGGTGTAAATGCCCTCAAAAAATCTTAGCTTTGCCCATGATACATACCCACCAAAGTTACTGTAGTACATTGCAACAGTTTGGAAACCAGAAATTAAGACAGAAAGTTGCCAACTTGAAACCAATTGACAAAAGTGAAAGGAAGAGGACTGACCGTGCAATTGAAAACAATTGATTTAGGAGAAAATAAAAACACATGTAGGAAAATTACACACTCAGAAAAATGTTGAACAGACAGCAAAAATGGAGGTGTTATAAAAATTCAAACTTACCAGTGAATCCCAAGTCACACACACACAGTCTTGTGCTGTTATCACAGTATCCATTGACACACTCAGTTATACAGGTCTGAATATCACAACTGGGACCAGTCCATCCTGCATCACAGACGCAGAGTTCATTTGAATCACAGTGGCCATGGAAACTGCATCTTGCTGAACAATCTTTGGTGATGCTAAAAAGAGAAAATAAGGTGAGAAAATTGATGACATCTCAAACTTATTGCCAAGTTTATGCAACCCTGATATCAGCTACCTGCCAGAAGGGAAAGAGCACAGGTGCTGAGCCATCACACTAGTGACACTAACAAACCTGAAGGGGAAAAAAGCAGGGCACCCTATTAGCAGCACCCCCACATTCAACTTCAAGCACTAGCAAAAGCTAACTGAATGCCAAATACCATGTACTGTCTACTTAGCTCTGAAAGAAAGTGCACACCCTAGAGCTACTAAGGGTATGATCTTTGTTGAGTGTATGTGACCTATGCAGTTCAGACAGCTATACTTCAACTAAAATAATGAAGCAACACCAAAGCTTACCTATATCTTATCCTGAATCCATCTTCAACATAGTATTTATCACTATAAAAATAGAGAAATGCTGCCCCTGATTTGGCTTCAAACCGTAGCACCGGACCATCAGCGAATCTGTCTTTTGATGCATCTCTAATAATTCCACTGTATAATGGTATAAATAACATGTAGAAAACCTTTAATGCTTAACAACTTGAAGTATGAATGCTTAAGAGTCATAACAATATCCACATAAAAGGTCAGTTTTAAAGGTTCTCTGTTGGCAAGAATTATGACATAATTAAATAGGGTCTAAGTAGGGTAATTGAATGGTGAGTCTTAAAGGTGGGATAATCAGCCAGTTCTGTTAAAAAATACTGAATCATGCACAGAGAACGTATGTATGTTATGAAAAGGCAAATCTTAACATTCAGCTGGGGGATAGTCAACAGTTTACAAAGCCATGCTTGCAATACTTGACAATAACATTTTGACAGCAAAAAAATTTATGCAGAACAGATTAGTCAGGAGTGTCCAAAGAGTTGTGCTGAAGGTCATTGTATTGCAAACACCTTACTTTCCATCCACATGCTACAAGGGAGTTTAGTTTTGTTCTCGCTCCTGACCCAAAGAGCACAAATGCAATTTTCAATCAATATGATGAATGGGTCATGATCTGTCTGGTAAAAGAACTTTGCCATATGTGTGTATTATATCAGTTAACATTGCTCAATACCTTATCACGGCTATTAAAGGACTTTTGACAGATTTTCCATCATAAATATACAAATTATCCCAAATACACTCAGTAGCAACTTCTTCCAAATTCAAATGAATAGTGCTATTTGGCCTGCAAATTTTAAAAATAAATTCTAAATTAGTTTCTATAAATAGTCACTGTCAGCACAAAATAGATCTTGGTTCTCTAGGTGTATAAATAGTGCAAATAAAAACAACTTGGGCATCACCACAGGAGTGCTACCAATAAAATGCAATATTACAGCAAAATCAGTGTACAACCTCTCCCCCACCTCCTCTTATGAATTATTCTGACATGCAAGTTTAGAAACATGTCACAGCCAGTTATAAATTATATTTTACTATTATAACACAAGGAAATAAAGAAACTACAAAGACAGAACAAGGCAGAAGGCAGCAGACAAGCATAAATTAAAGAGGAGGTTTTGAACATCAGATATCTGAAACTTTGGGTTTTTCAACTATTACAAGGAAATGCAAATAAGTATAAGAATGCAAGCTCAGTGTATATAAAACTGTTGAAGCTTTATAAAATAACTGACTTTTTGAATGAACGCTTTTATGGGTAGAACACAATTTCATAAGAAAACATTAATCTAAAAGATACCAACTTACTTTTTGGATTCTATTAGCCATGAGCATTTTGATGCACTGGCATATTTACCATCTCCATCAGTAATTATTCCACTATCTTGGTCCAGTCTAAAATTAAGAAATCAAACCTACCTCACTATAACTATCAACTCTAAAAAATATTTAACTAAATATTAAATATTAAACTAAGCTATAAGATAATTTTGCCACAGTAGAACCTTCAAACAAAACCACCCTGAGGACAGAGAAAAAAGGCTATTAGGGAGTAAAGAGTGTAATATAACATCTGTATTTTGTGACTGACATGTTTTAAAACACTTTATTTACCAAATAGATTCCAAGTTGTCATGCATCTGTGCTCTACTATAGAAAATTTTTATATGCAAAATGCAGTATGCAATATTAGTAATTTTGCAATAATAGATTTTTAACTAGTTTGTAGTTAGTTTGTAATAAATCCCTCCAATGAATATGCTAATAAACCATTATTATTATTACTATTATTATTAAGATGACCTCAAGTTGTGATAAGGAAAAAAAGTAGCGCATGATGGGCAGCAGAATATCACTGATGTTCTTGCCATATTTTGACGTCTTCTGTAACAATTAATGTAAAATAGAATCTATTTGTTTTGTTCGATAAAAAAACAAAATGTTCAAGTGGTGACATCATCAATGCATCTGTCCACCAATATATAATAAGTAAGTGCCAATCAAAATGCCTGTAAAAATTCAGCTTATCATATAATTCTTCCACATAAGTGTTAATACAATAGCAATCAACTCATGGATGAAAAAAAAAACAAAATGCTAGACAAAATGCTCACAGAACTATCAAAACAAGTCAGGTAAAGTGAACTGTCTGGCTTGCGAAATATTACCTTTGGTATTGCAGATGCTGTATTTTCTCCAAAAGATTTGAATACAGCTGTCACAGACTATCTGGTTGGATGATTGATCAATTATTTTGCTATATCATAGCAAGACACTGATGAATTGACCATTGTCATGAAGTTGTTTTAATTGGTGGTTGAGACCCTTTAAGTGTTACCTGCTGTTGGGAATAGGTGGCTATATAGAAGGGTTAGAATTGGAATGAAAGTAATGACCAATTGTCGAGAGAAAAAAAGTGGCTGTTATGGGAAGGTGATCATGGATGAGAAGTGACTGTTACTGGGTGTTTCATTATACCAGAAGCTGAATCTTACACACATTTTGCATGATTGCTTTATGATCTGTTGGAGGACAGATGCACTGATAATGCCAACATTGCAGGCATTCTGCTTTTTTTATTATTTAGAACAAATATATTCCAAGTTGTTGTATTTCTGTGTCGTCATAGATCAAAGAAGAATTCAAAATGTGGTGAGAACATCAGTGACACACACAGCTGTGCCTTGCGTGCCACTTTTTAAAGTTCTCACCACATTTTGATGTCATCTGTGACAGCCGCATGGAATTTATTTGTCAATTATGTCAGAAAGGATTAAAGCCAGTGCAAGAAAAATTCTGACTGGTTTGCATTTGGACCCAAACATATGCAGTAAATGTCTCCTTTAATGAAAATAACAGTTAACAAATGCATCTTTCAAAATCAAAAGGAATCTTGCAATTATGTCTAACAAATTTCATGGAGGTTTGTATTTAATTTTTTAGCTCTCAAAAAACCACTGGGAAAAATTTCCGCACAGCCCCATACTTAATTATGCATGTACATCTTACTGGTGATACACTGAAAAATAAAGCCCCATATATGGATGTATAATGATGTATGGGGCTGTGCGGAAATTTTGCCAACCACTGTACAGTCACTAACAAGAACATACAAACATCACAAAGCGAAGTCAACTTAAAACAAACCATCCATCGATGTCAATATAAGTTTTTGCCGACGAATCGTGTTGACACACGGTTGTTTTTGTCAGCCTATCTGAAATCGGGATTTCTTAGTTAGAGAAAACTTCCTGCATGAATCCAAGATTAAGAATAATTCATCTTTAAAAAAAAGTTATTAACTTTCGACTTGCTTTCACTAATTTTTAAACAAACACATTTCCGTTTAAGAGAAAATTCAGGAAAATTTTAATACTAATCAATTAACAACTATGTTTCAACACAACTTTACCATAAAAGGTTGTGACGACCTCCTTCTTTTTGGCTTGGAGAGAGGTGTAAATCAAGAATTGCAAACTCGAAAAGTGACTTTCTTAGATTTAAGACTCCAAAGAATTCATCTCTGCACAGCTGACAGTACATAATATTACACAAGCATACAGTTGGACCAAAATAGCACTTTCTTTGAGGCGACAGACTAATCAATAACAGCAACACAGATTTTCCAACACAAAGCGTCGCACATATAGTGTAATACTTAAATATACATGATTTTAAAATAACCAATTCTAGGTAATATATCAAGGAAATCGAAGATGATATAATGGACAAACAACTCAAGAACATAGCATCTTACCTGAGGCGACAAAACTGGCAAAGATTTCCCCACCATCCTGGATTGCAAATACACATACCCGCTCTACAGTAGCCATTTTTACAGTCGCTATTCTTGTCACACTGGTTTGAAAGCGAAACGAAACATCCTAATACCACAAAAAGAACAAAAATGAGTGTCGACATAGACCTCCGTATACTACTCACAACAAACATGGCGGAATCATTTTCTACGATCAAGTTCGCCAAACAAAAATTTCAGATGAGAGCCAGCGATAAGACGCGCTGACTTGCGTGCGTGGATAGAGAGCCTCGCGACTCCTCGCACGTGATTCACGAACTGTGAGGCTCCCGCGCGAAAGTTGATTGAGTTTAGAAATACAAAAAGCATTGAGGTTTGATCTTCGAACGAATTTAACCCTCATTTCGCTTGGGAGATTGTTTCTTTTTTTTTTTCCTTCCCCCTCTCCCCCACCGCTACAGCTTCAATGCAGCTGTCTATATCCGGTTAGATCGCTCCAACCAAAAGTTAGATCGCTCCACTCGGAAGTTAGATCGCTCCATCAAATAAGTTACTTCGCTACCAAAATTAGTTATTTCGCTCCATGTTGTATTACTTACCGATGATCTTTAAAGTTTGTAGGTGATGATGAGTCTTGGGACGATTCAAGTACATCGTACTCACTCTGTCCTTCAGATTAGCCATCGAGCTACCGATGTATGATGTATATCGATGATGGAATAAATGATCGTGGAATAAATTATAACGTTATAGTCGGAAGTGTACTGAAAAAGATCATTCAAATATCAATGCTATCCAGTGTGGCTTTTTTTGCTGTTTGATGTAAGGAAACTGATATCCGCCATCTTTAATGAATAAAGTAGATTACACTTGGTGAGTTCCTTGCATGAGGCTTTATTTGTACTTTCTGCGTAGCTCGGATTTATGTCAAGCGCGCGCGAGCGATATTAATCGATTGTTCGGTAAGATATGTACTTCATTTAATGAACTATCAATTTAGATACCTTAGTTTTGCTACCTTTACCTTAGTTTTCTACATGGAGCGAAGTAACTTATGTTGGGAGCGAAGTCACTTGTTTGATAAGGCGATCTAACTTTCGAGTGGAGCGATCTAACTTTTGGTTGGAACGATCTAACTGGGAGCGATCTAATCATGGTGCGATCTATCCGTAATTCCAGTTGTCATGTAGTTGACATCCGGCTAGAAGGACATCTGCAAGTCATTTCGCTTAGAGAATTTCTCATGTCATTATAAAGGTGAGGGTGCTGTACTCCGAAACACTAGTGGTGGTTACACACACCTTAGGTTTGGGGCCTTACGGAGGGTACATGGCTTAGGTTTGGTTAAGCTCAGGTTTCATATTACCCTAGGGGATGCGGTTACACAGTAAAAGACTCCCCTCAGGGTCAAATATAAATAGATATGAGTTCACTGACCTGACAAATTGGCAGGAAAAGTACAGAGCAACATGGATGTTACGAATCGAGATCTGTTAAGCTTAATTTCGGTGATTCTCCTGCTCATTATACGACAGTCCTCCATAAATATAACAGTCCAGCAGTTTTTTGCGAGAAGACACCGAAGAAGGCACGAAATTAGCCAAGTGCATCGGAGGTCACCTCAAAACACTGCAGGCGATTTCCTGTATTAGCTACATTCTGCTTTATGATTGGCCAAGCCACCTCAGGGAGCAGATAAACCGTACTTTTCAATTCAGGAACTGTCATGGGAGGTTCTTTTGTTCTTTTTTATGTATCCATGGAAATAACCTTGGGCAGTTTCGGTCTGGGGAAAGCGGCTACACACAAAAACGTCCTTGCCCGTGGGCAAACGCCATTTACCCATGGGTAAAAGGGCTACTGTAACCACGACTACTACTTCAGGCCTTTTCAATAGATCCTTCCACGGTTTATAGCGGCCATATTGTTTGGGGGTCAAACAAAACCTCGTTGCTAGGCAACGAGCGATAGATTCTTTTGTAATTATTAGACGTGCTTCGGTACCTTCGCTCAATATCTTAACTTTATTGAAGGAAAATTGCTTATTTTCGTCTCCAAATCTAGCGGGAACAAAGATAAGGCGTTACTGAAAGTAAGTGCCGAATTTCTTGGCGAAATACCGTTTTATCTCTGCGTTTTATGGGCAGATTGATATGTTGTTCGAAGTTGACTTCGCGGCCGCTATGATGCGAAAATCGCATTTTAAAAAGCACCTCTTTCGGTTGAGAAATTAGAATATATTTTTTAGCCATCGATATTGTGTAGCTTTAAATTTTAGGCTTTACGGTGGTAGCATTACAACGTACTTAAAATTTTGGTTTTGGTTTTTGTACTTTAGGTGTTTTCAAGCTCAATAGTTGTTTTTATTTCGAACCATGGCTACACGTGTTCCGAAAGAGCCCTCTATTGTAAATCCAGAAGATCTTTACGAAAATTTCCTCCAGAAAAGCTTGGGTGAACTAAAAGATTACCTAAGTTTAAGGGGGTTAAGTGTAACTGGTAAAAAAAGAGAGCTTGTCGCCAGAGCCTTTTCTGCTTGTGAACGTAATGTTCGGGTTGTGGTATCCGACGAGGAGTTGAGGTCGAGACTCACAGTCGAGTACCAACAACGAATTAAGAGTCTTCCTAGAGACCCCAGGCATATTGCAGAGGATGAATGGAGAAACGATATGACAACATGGCCAGCTTTAGACCTTGGGAAAGTGTTCTCTTTTACTTTGTCAAAGAAAGAATTTGACTCGGATTATGTAGGGAAGTACAAGCTTTGTAAAGCTTATTCCTACTTTGTCAGTGGATTCGTGGGTACGGTGTATTCACACACATTTGTTTCTACCGGAGAGTGTATTTTAAAGTGCAAAGTTACACCATCCCAACGAGTCAGAGATGAGCCACGGGCTTGTGGAACGATAACTTCTCTACATGCGAGTGGATGACCCATTTTTTCGGATATCTTCTGTCGTTGTTACAGCCGCCGACACAACACTTATCTCCAAAACCCATTTAGCCAAGGGTTTCTCTTTGCCGAGTTAATTGTTTTTTAATAGTATGTTAGCCTGTCTGGACGAAAAAGTTTTAAGGGCACGTAAACATATTTATTTCAATTTTTCCTCTGCCCAATTAAGTTGCAAAAAGTCTTTAGAAAAAGCAGTACTGTGACCTTCTGGCATTATGTCAGCCGCGAGGTCACGTTCTAAGAAAACGATCCCAGTGTTCCCATAAAACGCAGAGAATAAAAGGTTTTTCGCCTAGAGAAAAAAGGTCACTCACCTTTATCAATGTCTTATCTTTTTTAGCGATGGATATTGATTCTTGTTCCTGAACAAAGCGAAAATTTAACGAGGGTAGCGATGCGCGTCTTATTATCATAAGAGATTCTAGGACTCGTTGCCTAGCAACGAGGTTTTGTTTGACCCGCAACCAATATGGCCGCTAAAACCGTGGAAGGATCTATTCATTAATTGTCAATGAGTGATTAGCATACTTATTGACTGTCTGCTTGCTCGCGTTTGTTTTGCTTTCTGCTTCTTCTCAGAATTCCGCATGTGTTGGACCACAGGCGTTTCAAGCGTGATGTGGATAATTTTTGCATTAACAGGAATACCTTATAACTTAAGATTGAATTTTAAGCGTAAACATGTGCCGTAAAAAAAAAAAAACAAACAAACAAACAAAACAAAACAAAAAAAAATGAAAATCAATTTTAAAAAAATGGAAAAACATAAAATTATAATAAAATCGAAAAATATAATATGTTAAGTCTCCTTACATTTACTCCGTAGCTGCCTGGTCGCTTCCGGTCTCTTAACGCTACTGTTTGACGACTTTAACGACTCAAAGGCCATTAAATTCAACAAAAGTCGACTGATTCCCCTCAGATTGCCACCAGTAAGAGCTAATAGCGAATATCTACCCGTTCGAGCACAAATTCCGAATTGCTCCCAAATTTTAGCGAAAACAAACAATAATGTTATTTTAACCATTTAGCTGTCATGTTGTGCAAGACATGTCTGGATAAAATTTCAGTGGGAATAAAAATTCATAGATCGCTAGTTTAGTTTGGCGCACGATGGCAGGATTTTCCTCGTCCATCTGACCCTTTCTCTTCCGAGGGAACGAGGCATTTGAGCACCGCTTTTAGTCAAATTTTTACTCTATCCTGGAACCAGCTGCTGGCGGCAATGTGGATAACACGTGGCTTCAACGTGAAATTCTCCTTCCATCACAAGTATTGAAGCCAGCATAAGAAGCGCAAGCGTCAACCAAAACGCAAAAGATCAGCTCGGAAAAAAAAAGATCCGTTCCTGCGTTGTGCTGATTCGCGTGCGATCTTTTGAAGTCCATTTTTATAACGAAATAGGTTTGTGATTGACTTTTGAATCAAACTGTGAGGTTTTTGTCGAAGAATATTAGTTTGATGTGACCTCTACCAAAATTTGGAAAATGCTTAATTTATTTTCGAGTGTCGAAAACTTGAAAACTATAATTCGCTCTAATGCGACACGGCCCTCAGTACGGGATTCAAATTTCAGAGCTTCCAGTAATATTACACGCACTGACTCCCCGGACGGTGTTTTTTTGCAATATAGAGCAATAGCAACAACCCTCCTAACGATCCCCCGGCAGAGTCACTCATTTGATCAGATGGGCTTTGATATTTGAATCCCGTGGTTAGGTCGTTCGCAATCAGCATGACTACAAAGCCAGAATGCATGACAAAACGAAGCGTCCGTCGACATGGCGGAATTTGGTAACTGTTGCGTTCGAACGGGTAAGTGTTTACTATTCGCTCTTGCTGGTGGCAATTTGAGGGGAATCAGTCGACTTTTGTGGAATTTATTGACCTTCTTCGAGTGACGACGGTTGGTGCTCGGAACCGGTTCAAGTGACCTGCTTTCCCTATTTTCAGTGCACACCACACGAACAAAGACATTCGATAGAATTATGTCAAAAACGATCTGAAGGGAAAAGGTGGCTACGGAGTATAGGTAAAGACACTTATCACGTTATATCTCTCGCTTTTATCTTCATCTTTATTCTTTTCTAATTTTTCTACAAGTATTTGACAATTTTTCATCGTATTTGTTGTAATTCGTGAACGTGCACTTGGGAATCAAGTTCTGCGATGGGGGTTAAGACTGCTAACATCATGACGTCGCGAACGGGACTTTGAGCGCAATGCTCGACGAATTCGCTTTAAATTTACCTTAAGTATCTCACAAATCTCATGGCCGAGACGAAACACCGCGTCATAACAGCCACGAATATTTTTACAAGTATATTCTTTAAATTTTTTTTTTTTGAAGGCACAAGCTTAAAATTTAATCTCTTGATTCATTACGTATTCCTTAACTTTGAATGACCTTTAAGCACCAAAATCACACACAGTACGTTTGGGCTGCCCTTAGTTGGATAAATAGAACGACAGTGCCGTCGAACCTTTCAAAATGTCAACTCGCGGCTTAACACTAAAACGATCCGTAGAGCAAACTTCGCAAGGATTGGACTCAAAGCTATCAAAAAGGCGAGATTCTGCTTGATTAGCCTTGCTTTACTTTTAGTTGCATTCTACATCCTCTTAAGTTGAGAAATCACTTGGGCAACTGTCTATGAACGGTCTTCTTTGTGGGCATAATAAATTCGCTTTGAATCTTTGAAAGCGGTTGGCTAGGCATTTAAATAATCCCCTTGTAATGTTCCTAATTTTATGAAAGGCTTTTCCAACTCAAGAGTTCATTATTGAAATCATCTTGTGCATTTAAAGTATCTGATTTCATAAATCGCCCGCGGCTACAGAGTTCTGAATAAATTTTCTAGAAGCAAAAGCACACAGTAACATTTATGACCATCACGACTGACAGTTGATATAATGACTAATTAATGTGTTTTCTTTTCGCACTGACAGCCACTATTTTTAATTACTTTAGAAACGATATCAGATGTGTATATATATATATACATACATATATATACATACATATACATACATACACATATATAGCTATTTCAACGGCAAACTGACTTTTAGAGTAACAAGGAAGCGATAAACTTTAAGGCTAAATTAAAGAATGCAGACCAATTTATATATAGACTCAAGACTCGACGCGCATGTAGATTATTCCTTGTGCTTTCATCCACTGCTTGGCCAAACGAGCCACCAGATATACGCTCCTTCAAAAGTGGCCTTGTATTATGTAGTTGCTTCAAATCTAATCATTTTGACAGATGAAAATATAAGTAAAATAAATGATATGAATTTCATAAATTTCACGTCACGACAGGCCACCCAGCTGATTGTCAGCGATCACTCAAACTGGGCACATTTTGTTCATAAGTCGTGATTGAATAAGATATCGAAAACGTTTGTTATTTAGCTTTCAGATCATTCTGAGGAGAAATATCTTTAAAAGCATTTCACAATTGATAAGAATTCAGTAATTACTTTTAAGTAACAGATGTTTTTGTGGTGTACCACGAACACGTCTACGCATAGTTTGTGGATATCAGTGTTCGTAAACACTGGGGACGTTTTTTATTTCTCCTAGTGTATGAAAGAAACTCGTAAGGTCTTCTCTATAGCATCTAAATCCTTTGTTAAGAAAATGTTCTTAGTTGCCGACAACGTGTAGACTACGACAGTCTCTCCCTTTCGGCTAAGTCCCTTGCGCGAGTCGGAAAAAAAAACAGTGCTCCTGTGGTGCGTCGACATCAATTTTTTTTCACTTATTCTTTTTGATTCGCTCAACGGACTTTGCCAAAAAGGAAAGACTGCTCGAATTCTAGACGATGTTTTCTGCATGTGCAACACTTTTGAAGTTTTCTTAGCTAAGATTAAATTGTCATCGTTCAGTAAACTACAAAGTTTTGCAAAGAAATCCTTTCATGTTACTGACGTGCAAAACTTATAATCAAAAATTGGACTCAACACGAAACGAGATTCCGGTAACCAATAAATGAATAGAATTCAGATTAAATTCGATAAATTTAACCCCTAACCCTTTTCATAATGGAACAATTATATAATCTAATCCTCGTAAATTGAACCGTTTAACTAGAATCCTTAGGCAAGATACAAATCTATCTCGTAGCACCGAAGCGTGTTCAAAGAGGACGAGTAGGAGACAGTGTGATCCGCATTAGAACAATTCCGTGGATTTTAAGCCTATTAAAGTATTTTGTAAAATTGATTGATTTGGTCCGGACCCTTTAAGGTATACTTAAAGTCAACACTACTCCTTTAGTTTAAGAACCATTGATAAATCGTCGATAGCGGTGATTCATATACTTTCGGGTCGACAATGTTGTTGAGTGATGTCTTTAGACTCTTACCTTTGGAATCACCATTAAGTTTTTAATCTCTAACTTTAAAATCGGCCTCCGAAAAAAAAAAAATTTTTTTTAAGAGGGTGTCTCTGAACTTGGAGCGCCGCATCCTTGTCGCGAAGACAGCAGGATAATTAAACAGCATTCTGTCAGATGATGTTTTAATCTGACCTTCAATTTTTTTTAAGATCTTCGCTCTAAATCAAGCCAAATCAGTTTCTGCAAATATTACAAAATTCTGTATTTAGCATCAAGGCCTCATGGGGCAGTCTAATACTATAAAAATATATAAACATCGCCTATTGTAATCTACTTAACTTGGCGCCGCATTAAGACTGTTTCTGATAGACTTTTGCGGCTCGCGCTGTTTCTTTGGTTCAAACTCCATATTTACGATAAATTTTTGCA
The DNA here is from genome assembly GCF_964200805.1 of Pocillopora damicornis. NCBI lineage: Eukaryota > Metazoa > Cnidaria > Anthozoa > Scleractinia > Pocilloporidae > Pocillopora > Pocillopora damicornis. The sequence goes on from NC_142671.1 coordinate 20,934,175, forward strand.
TTTATGCAGAAGTTATTGAGAATAATGACTGTTTCTGATAGACTTTTGCGGCTCGCGCTGTTTCTTTGGTTCAAACTCCATATTTACGATAAATTTTTGCATTTATGCAGAAGTTATTGAGAATAATGCTGTTTGCAATGTGTGTCACTAAAATTTTCCCTCGCACCCAAAGTTTACTCTAGACGGCTTACACATGGCTTTTTTGTAGCTGTCTACGTTTCAGAAAAAAACACAAGTAACAGCCCCTGGGCTTGAATTTCAAAAATTTCGTCTGGAATGATTAAATCTTTATCAGTATTATGTCTGTTTGAGCGATATTCAATAATTAAAGAGCTTATCCAAAAAGCCTGATATATCAAGTTCATTTCGTCTAATTAATTCCTTCTGTTGATTGGTTAATAGTCTTGCTTGAAAAAGATTATGAAATGCACTGAAAAAAATCTCTTTTTTCAAAAACCTCAATCTACCCTTTAAAACTGAACTTCAAAAGCCGGGCGTCAGTGTTTAAAAGACGTGCAATCTCTAGTTTCTCCTATAAGAACTGTATTTCCCATAGGAAATACAATTCTTATCGGAGAATTCCCGTGAGAGACTCAGGCAGATACGGTACAGGGCGTGGGCCGAGAGGGAGGGGGAGGGTTTCAAAGTAAGGGGAAAAGAGTAGAAGACAAAATTCTCCTTATTCTTTCCTTCTCGGAGGCCAAAAACAAAGAGTTTGATCCTGTCCCGAGAAAGACTGAATAAGAAAATGTTGATTTTCTTACCTGGAAAAATTTTAAAAGACATAATTGCATCACAGTCGTGTAATTTTTTATGTATTTATTTTTGTTCGTTAGGAACTAATATTTCAGTAACAATTGTTGACGAGCACATATAACTCTTGCCTGAAAAAAAAGGGTCAGTGGTGAGTATAATTGACTTTCTTTCGGACTGTCTAGTGTGCTTATTTATGCATTGTCAATCGTTCGTTTGTTCACGAAGGATTTTTTCCTTTTACAAAAGGAATGGAGGGAAATGTGCCCGTAAAAAGTTAGGTGATAAATTTTCCCATAGATATTTCCTTCGCTGAAATAAAGAGACGAGAAATTTCTGTTGTTGATTTTGGCCAGTGCGGCAATGAATTGAGTACCCGTAGAAGAAGGCAAAAAAAATTAATTCGAGCCTGGACACTCATTGCATTATTCATTAGGGCACTAGGATGATCCCCTGTCGTCACATATCTTTTTTTCATCTACGAAGACAAGTACAAAAATTCACTCTGTACTTAACACTGAGATTGGGCTTCAAGTGCACCATACAACTTACCTAACAATGAGGATCAGAATGAGGATAACGATGATGAGTTGGCGACCAGTTTGACGGTGAGGAAGATTTTCGACCTTTTTTCTGGCTAGAAAGACCAGAAATCTTTCACAGTATCACAGCTTTCTTGAGAAAAAGGCTGATTTTACGACCCTCTTTTTTCAAAAAAGCAACTGACCAACTCGCGACTATGAGGCCTTCTTAATTAGCTAAACGCCTGCTCTAAAATTGATCCCAATGTCCAACCTTCCGGAATAATAATAAACGATAAGTGACGGCAGGGTACTAATCCAGTTACGCTCGGAAACCTTGAAGGGGTGTAAATCCAGCTTTATCTCAGTACCCCAAGGTTGTCTTCAAAGGCACCGATTTAACTTAGATGTACCGTTGAATTCTGGCCAAATTTAGTCGCGCATTTTTGCACGAATATTTACGCTCTCGTGGCTTTCAACAAAATTGGTGTAAAGTAACTTTTCGCGCTCTGTTTGACTCAAGTTTATGCATTAGCCCCCGTATGTCTTCGGTAGGTTGTGTTTTACAGCTACAGAACAATAGCATGAGAGAGAGTCATGATTTAGAAACCCGAGCGGGAAACCCCTTCCAAGATTTCTAGGGAAGACCCCATGGGAACAAGGAACGACTGTTTTCCTCTGCCGTTTTGTATCCGGCTTGCGACGTTCGTTCGCCCTCAACTTGCTACCGGAAATAGCAATGATCTTTCTTATTAAGAGCCACAAGTTAACATCCATTTATCTTACATTGTAGAGATGCCATTTTGTCTCTTAGTGATCCGAGGCCTGTTTACACTTTGTTTTAGAAACGTGTCTGATAGCTCAAGTTCGATTACATGCAACCAGGATGATGCGTAGAAAGGTTTTTACATCGATGGCAATTTTTGGTGGCATCTATGCTATTTGGCTGATTATTTCAACAGAAAGGCAGAGATTTAAAGGTAAGAACATAAAAAGATGTAGATTGTCCGGCATTTCCTATATTAGCTGAGGAGAGACTTCCTTGTAACTCGGTCGAATCCATTGTTGCGTCTGTGTTCCCAGATAAATATGTAACTTGAACTTTCAGTAACATTTTTTTGTGAATAGAAATGATTTTTCTCGTTTTCGCTCCTTTTCTGCTCAACATGATTCAAATTCTGTTAGATTTTTCCTCGCAAAATATGTTTTTACCTGGTTAGGTTAATTTTTTTTTTGCATGAAATCACTCACGTTTTCGATTCCACCGCTTTCCGTCCATCGTGTTTAAGAAACACAACGTTAACAAATACTTTGTTATTTAGTTTTTATTTCCTAATCTATAATGTCGTTGTCGATTTGTATCCCTTTGTTTTCCTTCGTAATTTGTGAATAATCATGGTTTTTCAACCACTTGCAATTTGGCTATATGGCTATATACCACGGCTATCTTTATTACCCTTTCACTTTAGAGCTAAAGACCAATCCCATATGTAGTATCTGCTACGCATTTCTTGCTATTTCAGTTGTAAAAAATTTAGTTGAATTAAACCATATCCCCTCATCTAGTATAGTGTTATGGCTAGCAATAGAATTTACTTTTTGATCACTCCTGCGAAAAAAGGCCCAATAACACCTGAATAAGGCGCGCTTCAGCTTGTTGCACTTTGTATTTCGGTCACATCAAATGTTTTTAAGCCTTTTGCACATATTTTCGCCCCTCTAACATTCTTTTTAACCTGGCAGGAAATGCGTGCCTTTACTCAAACTGTTTAATGCGCTTGGAGTGGTTCCTGAAACATTTTATAATCCAATTATAATGTCTTGCGCTTTAATCAGTCCCACTGAGGTGCTTGAAAATAAACGACGTTTTATTTCATCAACGATTTAGAACGATTCACTCTCCAGTTTTAGAACTTACTTTGTTACACTGTGTTGCAATTCATCTCATTTTCCAAGTGGTCCCATGCATCTTGATCACTTGTGAAGAAATAAACACGCACATATATGCGACGGAATTTGTAGAAAATCCGCTCACGGTAGTTATTCTCTTCTGAGTATTTAATCTAGGAACACACTGTACTCAAATTCACGTACATGAATTTTCAGATCAATTTTATTTTTCTACTCAGGAAGAGTAATAACGACTTAATGAAAGCTTGATGAGTTTTAGAACAAAAGTGAAAATAACAAGGCAGATAGCGGTACGCGTAGCTGTTAAATGTCCCGTTTTGACCCTAAAAATGTTCGTTTTTGAAAATAGATAGATCTGCTGCTTCTTTTCTAGTATTTTCGTTTTTCACTCTCATCAAAGGTCAGGAAGTGGAATTGAGAGATGATCACCAAAACTAAAACCCTGTGACTTGTTAGATTCGCGACTTAAAGCCTTCAGTAAATCCCTACGGAATCTGACGAATGCTACTTAAGTTAATGACTTCTCGTTCAATTTAAACGTCCAAATAGTAATCGATCGGGTCTCGGATACAGCAGCGTGAGTGACGTTCAAATTTTTTTTTCCTTTTTGCTTAGTGTAATTTAAAGTTCACTTGCGAAAATTACTTGATATAAGACCGTATAATTCAATTAAGAATTTTTTTGTGTCGTCTTGGGGTTAAATGTGTTGTGTTCTTCATTGTTCTTAGCAGTAAAAATTAGCGGTACAAATTGTGGGAATTGGACAAATAATGATTTATTAGGGAGACCCTATATTGACGAGGGAATACAGTACTTTACTGCTAGTTGCTTGGTATGACGGAACTCGGAATAAGCTCGGTCCTGATGAACTGCGCCGAGAATTTGTTTTGTTTTGTTTTTTTTACCGATTTCTATCGAATGATGCGACGAATTATTTAAGCGAAGACACAGAAATCTTTAGGCTTCAGCTGTATAATAGAGGTGATTGGCCTGTTGTTTACACCAGGTGCTGTTCCTTTGTCAAATCTATTAATATCCACAATCTGTGTATTGAAAATGAGGTCAAGTATAAATAAAGGGAATGAAAGTATGTCTAAGCTTGTTGTTTTTCCACAGGTCTCGCCTCAAAAGAATCATTATATAACACATCAGGATCAGGATGGTCAACAAAACCAGAGGTCAGTAAAGTGAAGAACAAGTTAAGAACAGCAAAAAGTTACTTTAAAATCAAAATTTTCCCCACGATTCATATCTCGATTTCTCCAAAAGCCTTTCCTCACTCCCTCCCATACGGTCGAGACAAAGTTTCAAGTGCCAACCGTAACATGTCGCGTGTACTACAAAGAGGAGACATCCTCTGTTATGGATGGATTATATCGAAAAGTTCGTTTTGAGTTTGAGCTCCAATCAAAACTCAGCTTTTTCTCATGATGTTAATTGTCTGGAAAATAATAACATGCCCTTAAAAACAAATGACATTTTGACAGTCCAAAGACAGTTCATGAGTTTCCTTGGTGAATATGAAATTGGTAGTATGCCTTTCCCGAAGCCAGTAGCGAGTGTTTGACCGTAGAACAACTGACAAAATATTGTCAAGGTTATAAAGAATTGCAGAGTTTTTTAAGCTTTTTGACTGGTTCAGAAAACCTACCACCACTTTCTTAACCAATCAAATGCAACACTAAACGAATGGCGACCTGGTCTCTTGCGTTTTCTCTTTCTTTAGACATTCACGAGACATTTAGTTTAATTCCAGTTGGCTTATGATTATATTTACTTCTGTTGCGACTGGTAGTTAAAATTACTTCAATTGTGGTTTTCACCCGGGTCAAACGAAAATCGCACTAAACCTTTCTACTTTCAGTCCGTTCATTCTATGGCATCCAGACAAGAAGAGAGAAAACGTCAAGTTCTGGCATACTGTAAAAAGACGAGGGCAAGAGCACTGCAAGCTAAGGACCTAAATCATTTCATAGTGGACAGCAAACACCGACTGGTCTATTGTTATATTCCTAAAGTTGCGTGCTCCAAATGGAAGAAAATCATGGCGAAACTTGTGGGGTTGACTGGCAAGTCTGTACACAAACAAAAATTCAACTTTCTCAGCTATCACTCCAAAGCTGATATACGTTATATTTTGCAGAACTACTACAAGTTTCTTTTCGTTCGCGAGCCTTTTGAGCGACTATTGTCAGCGTATAGAAACAAACTGACCAATCAAACTGATATCTACAAATTGTACGCGAGCAAAATCAAGCAATCTGTCAGAGTAAGACTGGGCGCTAATGAAACATCTTCAGCACTTCATGGAGAATTTAAGTTCGAGGATTTCATATCATACTTAATCGATACTCACTCAATAAGGGGGAAAATAGATGAACATTGGAATCATTACGATAACCTCTGTCATCCGTGCGAGATAGACTTTGATTTTATCGGAAAATACGAGACATTAACAGAGGATGCTCCATTTGTGTTACGCGAGGCGGGTGTGGATCATTTAGTATCATTTCCTCCTGTCCGTTACACATCAACTAGGAACAGCTTGGGGGATTACTATTCCAAGGTTCCACGAGAAGACATTATGCGGGTCAAGAAACTTTACCGTCGCGACCTTGAAATGTTCGGGTACAATGCTAAGAACTCTCTAGGAAGCATAATAAAGTAAACAGTTTCTGACCAAATTAACGTGATGTCAAAAGTGACCATTATTGGACTGTCCAAAATCAAAATATTATATTCTCTTGCCTAAAGGGAGGTTTTTAGATCTCTTTCCTTGTCTTCATATTAGAAGGGAAAACTACTAACACACAGAGCTTACTGTAGACTACGAGCACTCGAGTAAAAAAAAAATCAGTGGAAAAAGAGTTGATGGTGGTGCGCCGCAGGGAGCTTTTTGAGACACTTCGATGTGCCGCTACTTTTCGAGCGCCTCACTCATGGAGCTCCCGCAGTGCATCGACGTCACTCCAAGAGCTCCTCGCGGCGCGCTAAAACCAATTTTTTGTCACTACCATGACGGACTTCGCCGAAAAGGAGGAACTGCTCGTAGGCTAGGCTCATTGTCACTTCTATTCAGTTCGATCGTATTTCCCACCCCACCCCAGTCCTGGTTATGTTAGAGTTTTTTTCTTCAATTTTCTGTTAAATTTTGCCTTGAGAACCATCAGATGTAAACTTAATGGAAATACTCGGCCTCGATGACCGAAGGAATCTCGTTTAGGACAAATGAAGCCTAATTGTCACAAAAGGCAAATTAACACTTAACTATAATAGCCAACGGAACAATTGTGAAATGATTCGAAAGGCTGTTTTTGTGCTCATGGACATTGACCTGCGTTTTATGTCCGTCTATTGTCCTCGTTTGCCCTGAAACTAATTTCCTCATTAAAACTTCAATATACTAAATGACATCTATCACATTCAACTGTGTTAAATTACGTGGTAACTACAATTTACAACTATTCATTACTACCGCAAAAACGAACACTTTGGTCGAGTTTAAAGCAAAAAAATACAGCTCAGTACCTGGACTACTACAAAATGCTGCTGTACCTTTTAGCGAGTTTCCTTGCTGTGGAGTGTACCCTTATAAGGCCTGTTAGCTCAGCTACTCGTGATTTTTACGTAGCAGCCGTTGAAAGAAATTGGAACTATGCACCCAGTGGAAAAAACAAGATCAGAGGAATCCGGCTAAAGAACGATAATGTCAGGTAATGCGTGTACCAGTATTGTACGAATTTTCAGCACCCGCACGAAACGAAATTAGGGCATATACTGAAATTAAAAGAAGAAAATATTTGGGTTTTTTAAATTATTATCAAAGCTTTTATCTTTAGTTTTCTCGCCATGAGTATCGTCAGGGTATCATCATTTTAATGACGTCCAAGTTTACAGTTGCGACAGTTTCAAGAAAATTCCCGTTGTTAAGCGCGTTTTACACGCAACATGAACTAATCTTTGAGTAGTAAAGAAACAAGGAGAAAAAGCAAGGAACTCCGTTGCTCAGATTAAATGAGTATGTGTAGTATTTAAGTATGAAATTATATCAACTTTTTTTGATGCAGATTTTACCACGAGGTTCTAAAGTCAAAAGGATTTTAGAATGCACTCATAAACTGCTCAGGGTCCGTAATTGGGTTCGATTTTGCAGACCCAGCTTTATTTCACTAATCGTCTCTTAAAAAAGCTACTAAGGTCTGAAATATTTCGGTCTCAAATGGCAAAGGAGTTTCAAGAACTGCGTCGAAAAGTGCTCAACTCAGAGAACACTGTTCACATGACATAGGAATAGACCAGGATTGGAAACTATTTTCCACACTGTAGGTTTAAATTAAACCTGTACATTTAATTTCCATTGTTACAAAACTTATAATCATGAATTCAGAAGCATGTGTCTTTTGGAACGGGAAAAGAACAAATCGGTGCAGTGTTCAAATTCTTTCTGCGTCACAGTTCACGATGTCAGATTGTATCCAGAGCGCATTTAAGCAACAGGCGACATCGCGTAATAGTCTCGAAATTTAGAAATATTAGCTATAAATTGCCAAGAAATAACTCAACAGAGTCTTTTTATTTTTTTAACGTGTGGTAAGTTAACTTCTAGCATTTTTGTTGGCTTGGTAACTCAAAACAGCGCTACAAAAGCTACTTCGGGCAGCAGGAGATTGAAATGCTGGAGCATTAAATATGATCGCGATACATTTTAAAAAGTGACTAAACATCTACAGTGCTTCTTTGTTGTTATTAATGGGAAAGAACCAATGATAATCAGCTCAAAACTGAATCCTTTCTTCCGCGACGATGAATAGGTTCAAATGGGCGCTCAAGGAGCGATGCATAATGTCCTCAGTTTCTACCGGAGTTCCCGTGACCTTGCTTTTCTTAACAAGATCCTCCAAGGGAAGTTCGAGGGGAAAAGTAGATTTTTCTCAAACAAAGTATCACTTGACCTAGGGATTTCCTCAAGTTTTTCATCGCTTATATCATCTTTCCAAAGGGCAAAAGCTCGGTAAAAACAATTCCCATCTGACAACGACCTCTCTCCTTTGAGGAGGCACTTTTTCAGACGTCGCGAATTGTTTATTTGATACGTTAACATGTATTAAAACAGGCTGTTAATACATAAATAGAATTGAAAAGCCTTAAATGAGTTATTTCTTAGGGATTTATTGCTAATTTTATAACTATTACGCGATGACGATTTCACGATGGACCTTATGCAAGGAGAGACGTCTATAGATATATATCTTATAACATATTTTGTGGTTATTCTGACAAAAACTTACACTTCCCTCGTATTAACATTATTTTTATCTATATATGATAAAACTGCGTTGATCTCTCTCGAAAATCCTTTTATGGGCGTGGAAACAACCTTTCGCCATATATTTCCTTTTTAGCGCGTTGCAATGTCTGCTCCGTGAAATCTTGGTGCAAACGAAAGGATACGATTACTGGCAACTTATTCATTGTTGTAGACTTGTCATTAATGGTTTGTTTCTTGGTTTGGAGTACCCGTATGGTGTAGTCAAAACAGCGCAGGAATCTCTTCGGATGCATGAAAGAAAGTGATCCGCCAGACGGATGATAGGCTTATTCTTTCAAAAAGTCATGTCACAAAGTTTATCAAGAAACAACAAGAGCTTTCTCCTTTGCTTTTCAGAAGCAGATGGAGATCGGAAGTCATCAATGGCCTGTGTTCCATTAGGGAGCCAAGGGCTTAAAAATAAGCAAGAGCTTTCACCATATGCTTTATTCAAAAATCATTATCACTTGTTAGTGAAAGGAACTTCTCTACGGCTTCCTCTCGTGTTCAAGAGACCACTTGTTTAAAACACAGTTTATGACAGACAACTTGACTAGTTGCTTTCTTGTTTTTCGATTTGGAACACCCGCAGGGAGAACGTCAAAACAGCCAAGATGTTATCATCTTTTCTTTGTAATCGTGTTTTGATGCATGAAAATAAGTGATGTAAAGAAAAAAAATTAAGTCCTCCGCCTTGTAAGTTAAACTCCGGGTGCACTGTTCCGGAAAACGTGATAAATAAACATCAATACTGTTGCATGACTTCAGCCTAGAAGCAATCAGCGGTTATCAGTTTATATTCGAAGAGCTGAATCATAAACCAAGTGAAAGCAGCTTTAAATGCGTATCTTTCACAGTTATATCTCCTCTTTTTCAACTACGGGTCAGTGGATTATCTCACCTACCTTGGGTTCTCCTCACCTCCTTGTAAACGGACCCCCCAGATTTGTTTCGATGGTGGGCTTATTCTTAAAGCAATACCATAGCAACCCAGAAAAAACAGAACTACCGAAGCTAGTAAAGCAAAAGGAAAAAACTAGGAAACAAACCATCTTGTGGTCAAGGTGTACCATAATAAGCTGCTAGGTGAAGGTAGTTCAATATCCTATGGGTAGCGAAGTGCAAAATCCCTTAACGACAGACAATGCGTGCGAAATACAGCTGAGTAGATGATAACTAAATAACTTGCACGGACCAATCAAACGTAACTAGATAGATAACAAAAGGACAAGAATGAAAGGCATTTTTTGATCGTTTATGATCGTGGGCGCGAAAGTTAAGAAATTTGCGACCCAGCCTCTTACCGATCGACAAGTTGTCCCAATTAGCAAGACTAGTTTCAACAGCTTCAGGGAAATTTAACCCCCTCTAATGTTAAGTTTTCAAAGTAATTTACAACAGAATCGTATTAGGAACCTTTGTGTTCCGCAATCCAATAGGCAGGGAACTAGAAAGCATCATGCGTGGAAATATCTGTTTGACAAACATTATGCAAATATTGAATCATTAGAAAACTCGGCTTGACACTCGATATAATTGTATGCATAACGTATAAAAAAACGTCATTATATCAATCTTGCAAACGAGTAACATTTGACAGTTTGCCGGTGCCAATGTTGCAACTATGTTGCTATTTTGCGCGTTCAGTCTGCTGTATCGTGGATTTATCTGCCAAGAGAGGTTAGCTGCTCGACTCGAGAGTACTTTATTGCAGCTGTAGAAAGAAACTGGGATTATGCACCCAGTGGGCAGAACAAGATCAAAGGAATTCCACTTATAAACGACAGGTACTGTGAAATCCAGTTATGGAGTAATGCGTGTATATGCAAGAAATCGCTAGTATGGAGTATACTCTTGTACACGTCAAATCGTTAACATTCTGCAGGCTGTGGACTATAGCCGATCTGAAAGCGCTAAGAGGTGTGTTTCTTGATTTCAGAGAATATAAGTTCCTCTATAGAGAACTGGTTCGAATACAGTAGGCCATAACTGCCTTTGAAAATGTGCCTTATAACCTTGATTGTTTGCCGGAAAAGGTTATACTTCATTTCCGTACTGCTGGAAAAGTTTATAGTTCTCGTGATATTTTTAGTTTAGAGTTTAAGGGGTTGAAAGCCTATTAGAGTTTTAATTTCCATTTCGTTCAATTCGTTATTGAGCAGTATGAACTATAGGAGATATAAAAGAGTTTTAGGTGCGTTGCAAAGCTGGTAAGAACCGTATCGTACAAATTTATTCTGGTGAAGAATTGATTAGTGTTCATACCACTAATTAATCACGCCTTGCCTATAAATAGCTGCGCTTATCCAAGAGGTATTGTTCTCATATAAAGTACTTTAGACCTGTGAAAGACCCCATCTTCGCCATTAAGGTAATGATCGTTTCTCAAAATTGTATACGCTTTAGAAACCGATTAAAGATCAGTTAAGTATCCATTACATATTTTTTAGTGAGGCAAATACACGCCTTTCTATCGATAACCCAAACAACAAAACTTTAAAGGAACATCAGCAGAATTTGCAATGAGCAAAATCAATCGTGATTTTTACTTGGTGAAGCGCAATGGTTTTGAAGTAACTGCAATTTGAAGAACATGAAAACTAAACCAGCCTTTGATCTACTCTAATTGCTGATATCATTATCATGCAGACCAATATAGACTGACTTGTTGTTGGTTTTCTTTTGCCTGTTTGTATGAATTGGATCCGCACAGGAAAAAAAAACGGCAAACAAATAAATTTCTAAGTTAGTTATTTTGTTAATTGTCGATACGTGACAGAAAGTGATGAGTGCAAATTAATTTAGTCCTTGGGGCTGTTTTAAGATAACAAGAAAAACAGGATTTCTCTCCTTGCTGTTTTAATAGAGACGATCAAGAAGATAAATTTTAGAAAGAAGCTTCGGAAACCTTTCTCGACTCTTAAGAAAGAAATGAAAATCTTTTGAATAAATTAACCACATTGGCCGTTGAATAATTTTCTGTCATCACTACTTAGTCTGTACTTGTACTGCTGTCCTTGGTCTTCGTCACAAATTACCTGCAATATATATTTCGCTTTGAATTTTTGTTTTAACGTCCAAAATAAAAAAACCAAAAAAGAAAAAACATTTACCTATGTCTTTCTTCGAGGAAACCGTCGAACGAGCAAGATCTTCGGTTCTGAGCGACCACGAGTCACGTTGTAATTCAAACAAATGTAGGGAATGGTTGAGGAACTGGACAAAATGAGTCCCATCATTGAATGGGGGAACAAGCTCTCATTCTCGTCTTTAACCGATGAAATGTAATCAAATAAAGGGGTATACATTTTGAATTCGTTTTCGCACGTCAACGACACAACTGGCTGGAAATCACCCACAATGCATCAACATTATCACGCTTGAAGTGTTTAAATGTAGTGTGATCAAGGCCCGATTATTTCCATCCTATATGCACTGGACTCTGGATCGATGGGTACATTTTCGAGACCTGGCCGGTTCAAAGTATTATATTTTTGGACAAAACAATTAACTCTCAAAGCACCTCTCTTCACACAAGTGTATAGATGGCTACCAGCGAGTTGGCAGCCTGATTAAATGCTGGAGGTAATCTTGTATTGGACTGCAATTCCACCCAAGGGGGAGTAGTAATAATCCTAGTGGATTCATATTAAGGAAACCGGGATAAGCTCTGGCTGGGTGGGCCACTTGGCCACTTGATGATGAGCAGATAGATGGGAAGTGCATTCGACCATAACTAAGGCTCTCTATTGGAAAACCAATGGGAGTGTTTCATTACAAAAAGACATAGAAGTTAAGTTCTTACTTGATTGAAATTAAATCTTACTTTTATCAACACTAAAAATATAACAACATGAGCGATCTTGGTTAATTAGACGATTTACCCGCAGTCATGCGGTACCTTTCAGTCTGCGGGGAGTCAAGAGGCTGGCCACAGAATACAAGAAGGTGCTGTATCGAGAGTTCACTGATGAAACGTTTTCTCAAGAAAAAGCTCATCCACCACACCTCGGCTTTCTGGGTCCAGTCATAAAAGGAGAAGTAGGTGATACAATAAGGGTCCACTTTAAGAACATGGCTCGTAGGCCCTTCACCGTTCACCCCCATGGGCTTTTTTACAGCAAGGCCGCAGAAGGATCCCTTTATGCTGATCACAGTAATGCCGATCAAAAGAGAGATGACATGGTCGGACCTAATGAGGAAAATACATACAATTGGTTTATAAATGAACATCACGCGCCTACAGAGTCAGACGAGGATTGCGTCACCAGAATGTACCATTCCCACGTGATTTCTCCGAAGGACACGAACACTGGATTAATAGGTGTGGTAAGGCTTCCTATAAGCAGGCAGTAGTCCGAGTAACGAAAGTTGCGCCTTCCGTTGCTCTAATATCTCACGGCTGCGAGAATTCCTTTGTTGAAAGTTAAATTTGAGAAGTCTATTCCTCACTAGGTTTTACGATGCCTGAGTAAATAAAAAAGGGGAAAATTATGTTCCATAAATTTACAAGCCATTTATGAGAAAGAGAGGAGAATACTTTTAATTGGCTTTTGCAGGGCCGTTGTTGATTTGCAAGCGAGGTGCTTTAATGGCAAACAGTGTTCAAAGGAAAAATGTAGACCATGAATTTGTCCTTCTCTTCACCGAGATGAACGAGAATGAGAGTTGGCTGTTGGATGACAATATTGACAGCTTTTTGCCTGATCCAGCGGCGAGAAAAGCCCTGAAAGCTGACCCAGAATTTCAAGCCAGCAACAAAATGGCCTCGATTAATGGTTTCATCTATGGCAACTTGCCAGGACTGGACATGTGTCAAGGAGACAAGGTCAGCTGGCATATGATTGGTCTTGGAACTTGGAGCGATGTTCACAATCGTAAGTATTATTGAATATTAGGCTCACAAGGTAATTTTATTACCATTACCAGCTGAAGCAGCTATGACATACTGACGCTAAGCCTCACAATACCAGAGTTGGCCGGTAAAGAGCGACTAGAAAAGAGTTGGTAAAGTGTGAGCACGGATGTTAAACGTGCCAGTCGCGTTACCTTGACCCAGCACATAACAAACCAAATTGGCGGCTGGGACTGTTAAGAATTTATTTTTATCGGCAACTTTCTCTGCTAACTCTGACAAGATTAGCTGAATCTTGAATAGTCTTTCCCGTTTAGAAGAACACAAAAACCAATCTGAAGTTAGGTGTAACCTTTTCATTGTACGTAGTCTCTGGTCTTGAATCGTCCAACTGGCATCAAGTTTTTCATATCCTCACATGTAAGCCGGTTTAGGCTTACATGTGAGGATACTCATGAAATGAATTTGCGTTTTTGTAGCCTCGTTCCATGGACACACTGTCATGATCAGTTCTCACCGCACAGACACAGCAACGCTGCTTCCATCTACTTTCATTACAGCCTTTATGAGAGCTTTGAATCTGGGCACTTGGCTGCTAAACTGTATGAACAGCAAGTTCTTTGATAATGGAATGGCAGCGTTCTTTAACGTCCAAAACTGCAGTAAGAGAATGGACCTACCTAACGTTAGCGGTGGGAAGACAAGAATCTATTACATTGCAGCCGAAGACCAGCTTTGGGATTACGGGCCAACTGGTCAAAATAACATCGACGGAATGTCATTAACCTCTCCTAAAAGGTATGAATTTTATTATTTATCATGGAATTTTAAGTTCATGAACAGGTTTGCATACCTTAAGTCAGCAGTGAGTACATGTCACAGGACATGGCAACACTTTCTTAACTGTCTCACAATAAAGCTTCAGATTTGTATTGAATCAAGTAAGAATTCTTAGAAATTTAATTTCTGAATTGTGCTATAAAAGAAGTATGCAATTCTTTTAAAAATTTGTTTTTTTTCGGTTATCGACCTTCATATGGAACCTAAGACAGTCCAAACGGCATATTTCAAAGTTCTATGTCGAGTAAGGAGACACAACGTCCGTTGCACCACTGTTTTATCATTCTTATGTTGTTTCACAGTGAATCTTTCCAGTATTTCACTCGCTCTGGTAACAGAATAGGAGGGCAATACAAGAAAGCAGTGTATGTAGAGTATACAGATGACACTTTTACAAGCACAAAGAATCGATCCGCTGATGAAGAGCATCTAGGATTCCTAGGTCCTGTGATCCGTGCTGAAGTTGGCGATGAAGTCAAGGTTGTTTTCAAAAATAAGGTAATGCCTAAAAATGGCCCGGCATAGATAATTTTTGCGACCAGCGCCTGTGATCTTTTTGGGTTAATTACTTTTGTCGAGGGTATTTGTCGGTAGGGCCTCTAATCGTGATTACTGATAACGGTTCTCTTTAAAACATCGATTCATCACCCAGTTCAGAGATAAGTCTCGTTTTGAGATTATCAGTGAAAAGTGTTGTCTAGTTATAGCACGATTAGAACACCAAATGCTGTCAACAAATGACCAGACTACCAGGAAATGTATAAAATAGCCAGTCAGAGGGGAGAATTATTTATCAGATCTTTAAAGCTTAAGGCGGGTTAAACAGTGTAAGTGGATGTATAAGCTTTCCAGCATGAGCCTTACTGCTAAAACCTTCAACGGGGACAAAGATCTTTTTTTCTTGACAATAACAACACTTCTAAGACAGCCATCACTATTAGCGCGTTTGACGAAGGGCTAACGCTCGGAACGTCAGCTTTTTGACTCTTTACGGTGGCCAATTTACGTTTTCAACTCAGTTGTTAACACAAAATTACCTGCTTGTATCATAGTTTGCGTTCTCACTGGCTTCTTGAGGTTATGGGTAATTCGTTTTTAATGTAAAAACTTTTTTTTTCAAAATGCACTCTAAAGTGATGTGAGCAAACTCTACCCATGTCAAACTGAACCCGTTGTGGTAAACTTACATTAAATTTTTGCAGGCAAGTCGAAATTACACCATACACCCTCTAGGTGTATTTTACGACAAAGCTAACGAAGGATCTCAGTACCAGGACGGTACAACTGGGAATGAAACTGCTGATAACGCGATAGCACCAAATGGAACATACTCGTACAGATGGATAGTGCCTGACTCTGTGGCACCGGCAGAGAATGATCCTGCGTGTCTAACATGGATGTATTACTCAAATGTTGACTCAACCAGGGACATAAATAGCGGTATGTCGAGTTTCGACTCTTTTATACATTAAAAATGTTCTAGAAATGAATTTTTTGGTCTACCATATGACATTGTGAAATTAAAGGTGAATCTTCGGAAGCAGCATCTGGTAAAGCGTCAGGGCTCGTCAGGGTGTAAGTTAAAGGAAGTCAAATGGTGACGCTTCTATAGCGACTAAGTAAGTTGAATTAACTGGACGTGAAGTGGTGATTATGTTCGCGGAGAGTTTCAATGTAAGCTTTTCAACTTTACTTTGGGCTTTGTAATTTTTTTCCACCATTATTTTTTGTGAGCCTAAAAATATAAAATAATACAAGCACCGAGAAGCTACACCTTTTTCATCGCAATTATTTTAGTTTTTTAACGTACCTTTCTTATTAAAAGGAAACCAGCGTTATAGCGATATTAATCTGTTATCTTGATACACCACTACTAAAATAAATTATGTTGTAATGTTTTACAGGGCTGATTGGACCTCTTCTCATTTGCAAAAATGGAACCTTGGACCGTAATGGCAAACAGCGAAACATCAATCGCGAGTTCTTCCTTCGGTTCGCTTTAACCGACGAAGGACAGTCCTGGTACTTGACTGATAACAAATATCTAGCAAACAATGGATCTGCCATCGACGAAAGTCAGTATTTATAACAACGGTTTCTGTTTCACTCCTCTCCCATGTACTGCATTGTTTACATGAGTTAGAGGAAAATTCATCTCGGCATGTTTTGCTACTAATCGTATGAGGGAAATAACACGGACTCAGTTCAAATAAATTTTTAGCCTGTTCCCCCTACTGGTTTTTATCCTTACATCCTAATTAAACTTAGCATGGAAAAGTCAGCATGGTAAACATTGCATTTAACCTGGAGCATAGATAGACACAAAACCGAATAGTTGCAGTTACAATATATATATATATATTTTTCCTCCTTCAAATTTAAGATGACTCCAGCTTCAAGAAGAGTAACCAGATGAAAAATATCAATGGATACATGTTTGGAAATTTACCTGGTCTGCGCATGTGCAAAGGCGATAATATATCATGGCATTTCATGGGCGGTCCCGCGAGTCAAATGCACGCAGTGTACTTTTATGGAAACACCTTTACTAGAAATGGAAACAGCCATGATACACTTGGAATAATGGAAGGTAAGTAAAGCTTAGAGGGTATCCAGAAAAGACAGTGCGGGGAATTGCTCGGAGATGCCAGCGTTTTTGCTCTCAATGCGCAGAACAACACGCTCTAATTTTTACCTTTTCCGGTAGTCGAAGTCCCGTCCCACTCATTAAATCTCTTTACCGAAAAAAGCAGGAAAGAGTATTTCCATGACAGCAATGTCAGACTGCAAGACTTGTCGGATATTAGGAAGCATATCTGGTAGGAGAACAACAAGCGAGCTTGTTAAGTTCCATTATCAGCTCACATTCAACTGTTCACAGTACAACAAACTGCAGGGAGGCCGTCTAGGAAGTGCCTATGGAGAGTCTTTGGAAACAAAATAACAACAACAAGACGACAATGACTATAGCAACGAAAGCAAGAAAAACAAAAAAATTAACCAAGCATGTGCATTAAATCACCCAGACTTCAGACTACGGAATTATTTTTTAATTCTTCTTCTGGGTCCGTTCTAGTGTCTCGTTCTCCAATCGTAGTTTAAAATTAGTTCCGTCACGTTCCGGTTCAAAAATTCCTTGATATTTATATCCGATGCAAATCATTAATTTTAGTTAACTCTATCCATCAGGATCACTGGAAAGCGTGCGAATGACTCCAGGAAATCCGGGAGTGTGGAAATTAATTTGTCGTGCGAACAGCAATCTCCGAGGAGGAATGGTTGCTAAGTATACCGTTTCAGAGGATTGCGGGAAGAAGTCTGCAGCTAAGGCAATGAGTGGACGGAATAGGGTGTATCATATTGCAGCGGTTGAAGAAACATGGGATTACGCGCCATCTGGGAAAGACTTGATTGAGGGAGTCGATCTCAAAGACAGCGAGTGAGTGCACATTCATATAAGGAGTGCATCCCGTTGCATCTTATTCAAGATAACTCTTTCCCACCAAAATTTCTATATCCCGATGTCATGTGTAGAAAAAGAATTTGAAAATAGACGCATTAAATCTGATAAGTTTTCTTAATCCTATTCGCAGGGAAAGGTTGTTTAAACAATGAATTTACTAAAAAAGAGCCCTGAATCACAGCAGCACATAGAGCAGGGTTTTTATTCATATTGCTGGCTAAATGAACATTTCAACGCTCTTTTACACCGTAATTCTAGGAATGACGTGCACTTGCAAACAGTTCTGTCTCGTGCGAGCATGCTTTCTTCTAAGTTTCTCTCTAAACCCTCAACCTGTTACATACCACTTTCGAACCAAAGGGTGATGCCTTTCATATACCTCAAGATAAAAAAAAAAAGAAAATAAGTGCTTGCTTAAAAATCAGAACAAGTTTCATTTATTTTTCACGTGAGTTTCCGCATAAACACTTACAATAGTAGTTTTCCTCACCTTTTCTGCACATCAGGTTACAAGACCCTTTCGTACATCTAAGCTTATAAAAGATACTCCTTTGGCGTAGATCATATCTCTATAGTACTTCCACGGGTCTTAAGAGTCTAAAGTCTTTTCTTTTTTCGGTCGTCTTCAGGTTCGCTCCTCGTTACACGATACCAGGTCCACATTTTATTGGACGCAAAAACAAGAAGGTCATCTACAGAGAATTCACGGACGCCACATTTACCAAACAGAAACCAAGAAAGAAAGAAGAAGAGTATCTGGGTATTATGGGACCGATGATTAAGGCTGAAGTAGGAGATACAATTGAAGTTGTGTTTAAGAACTTGGCAACAAGACCGTACTCGGTACATCCTCACGGAATCTTGTACAGGTATATTTGGCTTTTGATTCGTATCCATTCCTGCTCATTGTGTACGTTAGGAGAAGTCAATGAAGTTTACTCACAAAACAAACTATGAATGAATGCTTTTTTCCTTACTTAACGTTTCTCTGTCGCTACATGTTTAACGAGCCCCCAAGATCAACCTTGAGATTGATTATCAGTTATTATCAGATTATCAGTTACGATTGATTATCAGGTATGATTAATACGATTGATCAATTTGGTTAAATATTCGGTACGACTTGAAATCTTTATTATGGCCTGCTTTTAATTTAACGAAAATTAAGAATTCTCCTTTTTTTTACACAGGATACATAATGTAACATCTTAATAGGTTTACTCCTTTGCTAATCTGGTCACAATTGTTGCTGTAGTACAGGAAAAATAAACTGTCCAGCTTCCAATTCCGATCTATGATAAAAAGTACATCAATGACATGATTAAAGTTTATGAAATTTCCTCCGTTTTGTTATCGAACGACGGCTAGACTGTTAAGCCATATTTCTTAACCACTCAGCAAGCAGGACGAAGGTTCATCCTACAAAGATAACACAACGGGGACAGATACCGCAGACAATGCTATTGCTCCTGGGAAACTTTATAACTACATATGGAAAGTGTCTGAACGATCGGGGCCTGGGCCTGCGGACACGGCATGTCTAACATGGGCGTACTTTTCTGATGTGGATCCAGTCAAGGACACTAACACTGGTTTAGTAGGGCCGCTGATCATTTGTAGGAAGGTAGGTGTAATACAGAAAGATCCTTGTCCGCAAATGAGCTGTTTTTGATCGAGTGTAAAAAGACATCCAGGATTGTATAGGGGCAATTTTTTCAGTTATGTGACTGTCACCCTCCTAGCCAACCCGAGAGGAAAATTAAAACCAAGTAAAACTTGGTCACTCCGAATCTCTCTCGAGCCAGCTTGCTTAGTTTATTTCCCTGTTGTCATTCGCTCCTTGCAATTTTTTCCTTCGTTTTGATCGACCGCTTTGATTACTTTGGCTTTAGCAATATCACTTTCACATCAGTATTGGTCTCTGGCGACGCAGAAAACAAAGCCCTAGTGGATTTCGAAAAACGAATAGCACCGTTTAAACCTGTTTCTTTCGAGAATATCTGTTGTGGAAAGTAAAACTTGAAAACTAGTGGTCGCCTTGTAGACCAGCTGGGCTCAGTTGTTAGAAGGCCAATTAGAGCTAACCCAAAGTAAAATTTCAATCTGGGTTTCTTTATTCCTTTATTAAAAAGCCTTTTTGGGATGATTTTCTGTATTCTTTCAAGAGTATCCAATAGCAATGTCCTAGACAAAAATAATTCGACTAAATTTTCTTCTAAAGCTTTCAGATCTGAAATCAGATCTCACTCTAACCCTGAGTTATCTCAGCCCGCTTTGAAAAACCCGGCTCAAGTCTATCCACTGGGACCAGCTTCGAAATTCCGTAATTTTTTTTATCGGCTAATGTGATATTTTCACTGATACGGCAAAATTTTATAAATCCATGCGTATTAGGTCTTTTGGAAGAATTGCATTGTCAATGGCCTCAGCAGTTCCATTCAATTTTACAAGGGTTGTGCAGTCTATTAAATATTCTCTCACCGTTTTTACAGGGAATTTTGGATAGAGATGGTCAAAGAATTGACGTTGACCGTGAGTTTTCACTGATGTTTGTTACGATGGACGAGAACAACAACTGGTACATAGATGAAAATATTAAATATCTGACTGAAGATCCAGGACCCTTAAACGAACTCAAAGCGAGTTTTGATTTTTGGGAAAGCAACCTAAAGGCGGCCATAAACGGGTACGTGTTTGGAAACATGCCACCACCAACAATGTACACTGGGGAGAAAGTTGTCTGGTACCTGCTTCAAGTTGGAGGCATGACCGAAATGCATACAGTACATTTTCACGGCCAGAGCATTTTGTATGTAAGTATAAAAATAGCAATAGGTGGATTCTGTCTATTTCCGAATGCCAAATGATACGTTGCACATACCAGAGTTGATTTTGACGTCTCTTTATGACGGGCGGTGGGTTAGAGCAGAAGAGACCGAAAGTCACGTCACGATAGAATGCACCAAGAGGGTCTCAATGAGGTGATAGATTTTACGGCGAAAGATTAAAATTTTGACCAGTTTATGGCTACGTTTAACCCAAAATGACACAGAATGATACTTTGTAGAAACGAAAAATTGTAGATTTTTTTTTTACGACAAAAGGTAAAAATTTGTCAAACGTTGTTAAACGAACGTTTTACAGCTATAGGTTAATCCCATTGAGACCCTGCGCCAATACCTTGCACATCCAAAAGCGAACATTCGAAGACCCCTTCTCTTCGACGACCACTTCCATTCTTCGGTTAGTCATCTTTTCGTCTTTGTTTTGTTTTTTTCCCGGTGGACAGTCCATACGCCCACCTCTACTCAGGAGGAATGGCCAAACTTAATGCACGTTCAAACAGCCTAAAATAACTTCTTTACAACACCCAGTTTATCGCTTACTAAAATACGCAGAAGGAAAATATAGACGTGACAGCTTGCGAAAACTGTCGACCACAAACGGTATCCTTTCCCCGAAAAATGTAGAACCACTGATTTGTCTTAAATTCTTAGCGTTAAAGTTGTCCAATTAATTCACTAGTTTTGCTTTGTTGACAACTTTCTTCTTAACTTCCATTTCAGAATTCTTTGCTCTGATTCAATTGATTATATATAATCATATAGATAACATTGATTATATATAATCATATAGATAATAATATAATATAGATCGTTTGTATACGTTAAAGGAAACATTTTCCGTTAAACAACGATGTCCTGATCGTCGAAATGACAAGAGCCCCATCACAACTCCACCTCCATAAATTTCACCTTTATACAACAATCCCATCTCTCAGGCACAACGGTGGCCGTTGTGAAGAGATTTGATTATATATGCCAATACGAAAGTGTTAACCGGAAAATCATATTTCATTGCACGTATTTTGCAGAAATCGCTAAGTTATCATCGGGGCGACGTCTACGACCTGTTACCGGAAACGTTTGCCACTGTTGAAATGATTCCTGACGCTGTTGGAACTTGGATGGTACACTGTCATGTGAATGTTCACATAACTGGTGGAATGCAGGCACTCTTTACTGTCTTAGAACCAACAAGTGAGTGGCTGAAGTGCCGCGAGAATACCTCTTTTGTTAGCATCATCTACTTCATCTTATCGTTTACTCTCGTGGGTGAGAATAAGTGAGATTTAAGAGTAGGACTTAAAGTTTGGACCCCAACCCCCCTTCCACCCCCCTCCGACCCCCTCCTCCACCGCATTGAACTCCCTGTAACGCAGTGAAGGTACTAATAGGAGGTTCTGGGTTCGTTGACACGTCGGGATTCAAAAATCTTTAAATTTTCCCACGCACGTAACAGAACGAATTTATCCTCTTTAATCCCCGTTTAGTGTTCAACCTGCTCTATGAAATCCCGCTGTTCTAACACGACCGTCACTGTTTCTTTCTTTTTTAGGTGCGCCAACCAAGAAGCTACACCCACCTACTTCTGGCACTTCAAGAATTATTACTTCCTTCACACTGTTGTCGATTGCGCACACAGTTTTTGTTTTGTAGAATATCTCTTCTCACGAGTTGTACATTTTCGAAGAAAACGAGATTTCTCAATTTAGTTTTAAAAGTCCCGCAAGTTTCACACGTGTAGTCTCGACTCTCAGAGAACACTTTTTTTATCCAAGTTCTTGAGGAGACTTACAGTCAATACATCACCATTTCCTAACCCTGTAGATGACTTTCAATCCGAACCACCTTTGTTGCAACAGCCCGTTATTCTGTGTGACTTACTTTACAAGCATTTGTGCAGGACCTGACGGCTTTTTTCCGGACTGGCTCACGTCAACCTGTCCAGCCCTGAACACTTTACTATAGTTTGCTACGGGACTGCGCGCGAGGCCGTACCGTTCATATGATAATTACTAGTAGATTTCTGCTCCCGATCACTTTCATACGGTTTCCTATTTCCATTTCCACTATTCAGGTTTTGTTAAAGGTGGAGAGGAATTCAATCGACTTTCAAAGGACCTATGAAAGAATGACAGTTACCCTATTCTAATTCGGATTCTCTGTCTGCAATAATTTGTTAATTTAAAAAGGTGGTGTTTTGTTTTGGCTCCCTTCCTGCTTAATAATTCATCTTTGCTGGCGACAAGAAAGATTCCTCTGGGAACGCTTGGTTTTAGCTCTCTCAAAGTAAACACTTCTTAATAAAAGTTTCGTTCAACCTTGCAATTTTTGTTTTCTGACTTTGGTATTTCTCATCTTTTCTATCCCTGCCAATCACACATTTCTTTAGATTTAACAATAAACTGTATCACTTCGCTAAACACCCCAGAAAGAGGATTTTGTCGAGAGCAGGCCGCGGTGTAGTGACCCGGCCTCGACTAGCGCGGATCCGCGACCCTCAACATGGCTCATGGCGCAGCGGTCGGTGACTTTAAGCCTACAACACGGCCGGCATGTCACTTTTAATACTATATCATGATTCCGAGTTTCTAGTCTTCTGAAGTTAAAACCATCTGACCTTAATTTTTATGATTACGGTTTGCTAAATGTTTAAGCTCATTTATAGAGCATATTACGAGGCTGCGCTTAGATACGAATTTTTTCTTTGAGTGTCGATAATATCACTTATGAGTGAGCAAAGCGCACGAGCGGGAGAGACAAATAAATACGAGAAGATAAATTCATATCCATAGGTGGACTTGTCATTCTCTGTTTATCAGGTAAATTTTGAGTACATGTAGACATCGAATTCAGAGGTCGCCTGCACATAAACTCAGCTTGCAGAAAATTTCCGTCAAATTCTGAGTTACGTATAACACCAGTTATCTTTGCAAAAAACATTTCCCTCTCTCACTCTTAACTCATCGTGTGAAGATGTAAAAGTCACGTCACCGCTTTTGGCGGCGACGATATTATGTATCGAAAATAGAAGAATTTCTGGTTTTTATGATTGTCTATATAAAAAATGTGTGTAATATCCTTATCCACATAGTCACATCAAGGAATCTGTGGTAAAGCATATCTGTAGGTACCCGTTTGTAACATGGTAGTACTTTGCTATTCATCTGTAATAACCTTATCGCCCTGTCAGGTGGGGATAGCAGGGTTATAACGTTATTACAGGTGTCATTTGAGATAAAAAGCCTTTTCACTTATAGGCGATTGGTTAGTCTACCCAAAGCTTGTCAAGGCCGTCACACCAACAGTTTGGTAAGGTGGTTAATATTAAAAGAAAGAAAGAAAAAGAAATAACAGAAAAAGGCGTGTTATAATTAGGTTGAATAAGTGCCATACATTCTCTTGATAGAGTATGGAATATCTTCACTCTTGGACGGCACTGCTATTTGCAGTTTGTAAGTATTGTTATCAGCACTTCCAAGTCGATTGCGCAAATAATGACGCTGGAAAAACATAGCATCCAACATTAAAGAATAGTAGAAAAACTCTAGGAACAAATCCTTTGTGGATGATAAACATTTCTTCGTTAATTGACGAAAAATTCGTGTTTAAGTCAGAACCTGAATTTCTGTTGCTATCTTTAAAAACTTGCGCTTTCTATGAATGTTTGTTTATTCTGTAATATTTTATGTAGCATTATTCCTTTTTTTCTTGAGTCAGTTTAGCACAAACATGACTGTGGTTTGATTTGTAGGCTTCACAATTTTGCGTTGTCTCGTGCTGTATACTCAGTATTTCCTCTTATTTGACAGTTACTTTACAAATACGCCGGCTGTATTTTTTCCTGCCAGTCTTAGTCACATTTCAAGAATATGTAACATGGGCATACCATTTACCCGAAAACGAAGTCAGCACAGCGGAGGTGAAGTCTTTCAGTCCAACGGAATCAAAAGACTCAAGATTCTGGTCTACCGGAAAGAGAGGTAGCGGTACGAATCCATATGGCATGTGTTGGTTAGAATCCATATGGCATTTCATCTCATGTTGTAGAGCGTCGGGCTGCGCTCAGGGTCTTAAAATAATTGAGGAGAATGTACCGCCTTTGCTATGACATCTGTAAATGGTTAGACATTCCAGGCTTTTCGGATAAGGAGATATACTTTAAGCCCGGTCTCCTGCACCTTCTCTCTACTAGTTAGCAGGGGACGCTAAAGAACCCATATGCATACTTTTCGCAAAGAGTAAGGAACATTGCTTCAGGTGTTGTGGTCTGGCCTCGTTATCATTTATTCAGGCCCCGCATTCAAATCAGCTTTAAGCTGAACTGGTTCAGGCTGTCTAAATATCGCAAATAAACACATACGTACTTATCAGTGAGCTACGTGCACCTGCCTAGAAAAGTAGGAGCCACTTCGGAAGGTTTTTGGAAAATTCTGGATTCTGAATTGGAATTGGCAAATGTTTTCATTTTGTACTTTTTTTTTTTGAGAAAGTACACAGTGGTGATAAAATATTTATAATGATCTCAAAGTGTTTTTTTAAATGTGCATTTTCAAACCAAATCAACACGAAGTAAGACAAAAGAGATATTGCTCCTTCAAATGACTTTCTCCATAGAAGGTCTCTAAAGTTGTTATGGGAATAGCGGTAGTCTCAAATTGTCCCTTTTCAACATGATCTTTTTTCAACAAAACTGAAGAATCTGATTTCTCAGCCTCAGTCGACGGCACCTGGGAACAAGAGAGCACTTCCAGCAGCAGCGTTAGCCGTACTAAGTAATCCTAAAGTACAAGAAATAGCTTTAGACAAAGGAATTGATATAATTGGAAAAATGGTTGATAAAACTTTAGCAAACTTTGAACACGCACGAAATAAAGCAGCTGAATTCTTAAAGAAGGAGGTATGGTGATATACTTCTCTTTTATAGGCTTGTTAAACCTTTGCCCTATACTCGTCTCTAAGGCCTAGTTCAAACGTCGATCTTTACATGTACCGAACCTAACGTTTCTATTAAGTACATGTAAAGATCGACGTTTGAATCAATTAGGATCGGCAGATTTGTATAGACGTTTAAATCAACTGCCGCTCTTAATTATTCGAGTCGACCCAAATTGCAATTAGGTTCGGTACATGTAAAGATCGACGTTTGAACTAGGCCTAAGGGGTCTTTAGTTGTTATAAGAGCAACGGTCAGGAAATATCGACCATTGAGTGGCAAGAGTTGAAAAATGAATTTCGCTTATTTTCTGACTGTAAAAAGCTACTAAGAATAGAAAAAATTTAATGTATTTCTTTTTCTTCCGGAGCGCTTTAATTCTGAGAAAACTGAGAAAAACGAATTTGACCCGCGACGATCCCGAAAGGTCCCGCAAGCAAGTGTGAAATTGATATTTTAAAGTGACTTTTGGTCTTCAAGGAAAAACGATTCAAAGGATCATGACACCGAATTTTGATAGAGTGAGTGCCGTACTTTCCCAGAAACTATATGACTTATCTTTATTGTTGTTCATAAATAGCAAACAACGCGCAGGAAAGTGCTGTATTTTCAAACGTGAAAAATCCCGCAAATACCTCCTTAATTCAAATGTTTTTTTCACCATGTGATATAATTCAGATTTTCCTTTTAACTATGTCATTAGAGGGATTTAAGGTTGTCCTTGATAATATGTTAGAATCAGCATGGGTTTTCTTTACAGCGCCTCACGCGAAGGTTTTGAAATGACCGTAATTCATTCAAATTTTTTTACAACGGCTGAGTAAACAATTCTTGTTGCGTGACCGTAACGTCAAGCGGAGTTTTTACACAGCAGGCCGGAATATACACGAAAGCGTACTGAAAACGATTCTGATGTGAGCTTTTCGTCCTTTTTTTATTGAAAAAAAGGTAGTCGGCCAAAGAGAGGTTGTTTTATCTCATTGTTAAGGTGGAAGTTTCCCTTTTCAGTGTAAGATGTTTTCCCTGATAAATATCAGGATGTAATTTGATTAGCTCTCGGCTAACCTGTTTAACTTTTATACTTGTTTTTTTCGCTTCCTTTGGTTTCAGAAGAATCGGAACAGAAAGACAAAAATTATAGATGCTTTTTAAATTGATATTTTCTTCAATTGTGAGGATTCATTTTTATTATTTGTTGAAGAAATGACAGAGTTGGCTAAAGCTCGAAGCAGTTTACTAGCCGTAGTAAATTGAATTAGTCAATTAAATGCAAAGAGGGAAAATTTAATTAGCGAAGTTGGAGTGAATTTGTTTTGCCAGCTTTGTGTCATCATGGACGTTAAGTGCTCTTTTAGATCCTTAGTCGGCGGTTCTTGCTCTTATGACCCCAGAGATAGGAGCAGATCAACTGAGGTTATTACATTTCTGAACTGCAAAAGAGACATCGCGGGTCATAAGTCTTCCTTGTCAATAACTGACGTAGAAACCGAAATCGAACTTATTTTGGGAAGAGTATCTACATCCTTTTCTTCGGAGTTAGACCTTTCGGAATTAACGATTTGTCCCCGGCACCGCTCATCTCTTGGTATTGGGTGGCGTCGAGGATCGAATCTGTGCCGAGTTCCTCCGCCAATCTCGAAGCACGGCGGACAAGCCCAAAAAAACGCAAAGGCAGAAAGAGGACTTGGCAAAAGTGCTTGTTATTTGATATGGAAGAAACTGGGAATTTTTATTCCAGTTGGTTCAGGTATGAATACATCATTTTTCATCTTTTTCAACCAAACAGACCAGCTCTAAAATGGCGGTCCAATCTGATACTTCAATTAAAGCACTTTGTAAGCACTTTTCTTTTTTTTTTTTTTTGACTTTTTCAATAATTAGGTAGCCGTGACGGTCGCAAATTCAATAGCCTTTGTTTATTTACGTGCTTCTTTTCCTTTCATTATTCGAACATTTTATATTAGTGATTGTAGCAGCAAAAAGGTAAATTTAGAAGCCTTCACCGGACTCCTAAAATTACAGCTTTTTAAAGCAGATTCCCTGATGGCCTATAGATAGTTACAGGGAGACTCAGCCCCTAAAGGGTACCTTTATCAGGTTTCAGGTAAATCAAAGGGTAGGGAATTGAAGAGTTGAAGTATATGAAAGGGCAGGAAAATCTATCATTTAAGTTTTTTAAAACAGGTTCCCTTACTTGTGTAAATTAAGACAGTAGTTGTTCAGAATAGTGATTATATCGTATCAGCAAAAACCTGCATTTTCCATCGATTCACTCAACAGGTATTTGTCGCAACTGCCGGGTTAATCTTGACATGCAGAAAATAGGGGAGCTGCCCACAAAGCTTCCGGAGACCAAGAACCTTTCTTACGAGGAAACTGAGACCATCGAGACTTCTGTAAGTTCTGAACTGGCACTCAATGGAAATAGTGTTATTAACAGTGGCACCAAACAAGGCCCGCTGGGCAAAAAAGATAAAAATAAAAAAAAAAAATGGATAGGGACCTTATCATCACAAAGTCTGCTTGAGCAGGCCCCGTTTCCTTGCTGCCTTTCCTTAAAATGTAACGAATAGGGATAGAGAGCACAAATTAACCGATTTCGTGGACCTCAGACTGTGTGCTGGTGTCCAAGAAAACAATGCCATATGCTTATTTTGTGCCTTCTACGTCAGTTTCTCCTGAGTTCCGCAGATAATGAAGAGGTTTAATACCCCGTGCATTTTATGTCGCCCTTGCGTCTGCACACAGTTGAAATTTATTCAGCGGATTTTCTATTTCTATTCTCACCAAAATCTGAGAACTTGAAGCAGTGGCAATAAGTTAAAGACCACGTAGTCCGCGATGGTACGCTGAGGCCAAATTTTTCTTTTAAGAATAAAGGGTTTAATTTAAAAAAACTGCAATTTTTGCTTCCACTTGCCCCTACCTACATACACGCATCCCTCCACCTTATACTGCAAGGGATACGAGTTCATATGATTTTCTCAAGGTTAAGGATACGGTGAATAACGCCCAGAAAAACGTTTTGGGTTTCCAATATACCATTCCGGGTTCCTTTACCACTCGCTTTAAAGTTCGTATTTATTTGTCATAATGAAAGGTATTTTATGTGATAAATTAGGCACTTTTTATCATAAATGAAGGCAGCAAAAAAGGTTTTATTTTTGGTCCATAATAAAGGCAACAAAGATCAGGAGGTATTATTGATCTTTGTCTAAGTGTTGGTTAACTTTGATAATTATGTACCCAATTAATTTTCTTTAATACAGTTTACGTTATATTTATTTTGTGTCCTTGTCTAGGGCGTGATGTGTAACCTTCCAATTGCTGCAAGTACTCCTTGTTCGGTGGTAGCACAAGACTTACTAGATCAAGAAACGTCATTATATTTACCATCAACCCTCCTAGAAGAAACCGAGACAAGCACTACAGGAATGAAGTCGGAAGAACCTATTGACCACCTTAACAGTTTCTTAAGAAGTCGAGACGTTAGTCCTATTAGGTACACCCTAAAGACACCTTGGAACGATGCCAGTGGAAGGACCAGACGACTGCATGAGCGCAAAGCCAAGCAAGCGGTTTCAGCTGTTCTTGGTGAAATAGCGCCTAATGATCCAGATCTTCTCTGGGAATCTATTATGTCCTCAAAACAGAATGAAACTGGAAATCACACTTGTTCTAGTGGTTTGGATAAAGAATTGATGTACACGCTGGCAAACTGCTACAAAAATGCAAACGAGTGGGATTCTCGCAGGCAGATATTGTCCATAATGGCGGATAAGGTTAGCTTGGCAACAATTCAACAGTGGATCCCAGGCCTAACAAGTTATCGGTTTAAGGTCGCCAGGCAGCATGCTGCAGTCCATGGCAGTGGAAAACTGGTGCCAACCAATGCACAAACGAAGTCATTCATACCTGAAGCAAAATTAGCGCATTTCCTAGACTTTATCACAAGCTCCCATGTAATTCAAGATCTTCCATTCGGAGCCAAGACAATAACATTGTCAACTAACGAGGTCATCCAAGTTCCAAATGTGGTACGGAACATGATACCTGAACGAATCGTTTGCCAGTACCAAAAATATTCTGCCGAGCATGATTTCGCACCCATGAGTCGCAGTACACTGCTAAGAATTCTGCATGTTTGTTCCGCTTCGACTCGCAAGTCATTGCAAGGGTTAGATTACGTAAGCTGTTCTGGTGCGCAGGCATTTGAAGATCTTGTGAACGTTGTGCACCAGCTCGGGGAAAACGGAATGGGTCTTACATGGGCAAAAACACAAAAGGAAGCTTTAAAAGAGGCAAAGCGGTACCTCAAGACTGATTTCAAGGTAAAATAAGAAAGTGAAAAAGGGAAATAATTTTGTTGCGCGCCTGGCGTAGGTGTATTATGAATGTTACTCGACTGCCTACTACATGAGTGCTCTATAATTGGTTACTGCTCGCGTCTAGGTAGGTGAATAAGGGTGGATTCCCACTGTCGCGTAAATTTCACGTGCATACACATATAGCTTTTAGGAGCGTAATTTAAATAGAGGCAATGTTTGAAAGGTCGCACGTAAACGTAAAAGTTGAGCGAGGTTTAGCTTTTACGTTTACTCGTGGCATTCCATACGTTCTTCTATTTTATTCACACCCTTAACCCTATTTAGACCGGGAAGGGTTTGAAGCCCCCCTTCGCTTAAAAGTTGAATAACTTCAAAACTGCTCAAGCTTTGAGCACCAAACCTAGCGACTTTTCCTAAAAATCATCAGGGGACATTTTAAAGTCGTTTGTCACATGTACGTCAGCATTGACGTTACCATGGCAACCGAGTTTTGAGAGCCATATTACGGCATTCAGCTTCACAATACTTAGGTTCTGAAATGTTTTAGAAGATAGCATTAGATAAATGCATTACGTAAATATTCCTCAGAATTGAGGATTTGCGCACATTTTAATCACTTAGGTTCACGTATCAGAGAGTTCAAGTATTCCAGATCATTGCATCGTTTTTGCTCTCAGCGACCCTAAAGATGTTGACTACCAGGCTACATGTGCCCATGATCATAGCGACGTTTGTGGTCAGTGTAATTCCCTTGCCGTTACTATAGAGGAGATAGACAAAGCAATCAAGATGATGGCGGTGAATCTTGAACATCTTTCCAAAGGCCAAATACACGAAGAGCTCGCATTCATGACCGAGAAAGCAAAACGTGATATAATTGCCTGGAAATCTCATTTGTTGCGTTCGGTGAACCAAGATAAAGCAAGACTAGACATCCTCCGAGACTTGGACGACGCATCGGTTCTACTTGTACAAGATTGGGCCATGAAGTTTATTCCTCGAAAATATCGTGAAAGCCAACGCGATTGGTTTGGGAAACGGGGAATTCCTTGGCACGTGTCTGTCGCCATGAGAAAGGAAAGCACAAGTAATGCTGGAAAGTACGAAACCCTTACCATGTGCCATGTCTTCAGAAGCTGCAGTCAAGACAGCTGTGCGGTACTGTCCGTCATGTCTGACGTACTCAAAGATTTAAAGGACGTCATGCCACACCTACAGCGAGTATACTATTGGCAGGACAACGCCGGGTGTTACCATTGTGGTAACACAATCAGCCTTGCTCAGATGGTTGGTAAACATCACGGCGTGACTGTGAAGCGCATGGATTTTTGCGATCCTCAAGGAGGAAAAGGGGCTTGCGACAGAAGGTCCGCAGCCATAAAATCCCACATGAAGATTTACCTGAATTCCGGAAACAACATTGAAACGTCAGAAGAAATGAAAGAAGCCATTTTGTCAGCCGGTGGAATGTCCTCAGTGAGGGTGACTTCGTGTGGACCCCCAAAAGCTCCAGCTTCTTTGAACATCAAGCTTGATGGAGTGGGTTCAATTTCGAATGTACAGTACGATGACAAGGGATTGCGAGTTTGGAGAGCATACAGAATTGGCAGAGGGAAATACACTCCTTGGGATAAGCTGAACGTCTCGGAAAATTCGGAAGTTCCGTACTTAACGGACGTAAATAAGGAAGGCGTCACGGCGAGTTTTGCTCCTGTAAAATCCAAGCGTAAAGATACTGTTCCGAGACAGGAGAGCGAGGAAGATAGTTCCTGTGAAAACTCGAGTAACGAAACAGAAACGGAAACCTCCAACGCTCGTCTTTTTTCATGTCCGGAAGAAGGATGTATCAAATGTTACCAACGTTACTCGAATCTGCAGCAACACCTAGACTCCGGAAAACACACACGTTCTCTCGAACGAGAACCACTCCTAGACCAAGCTGTTTATGGATATGCGGAGAGACTGGAGGTTCAAACGGTGGGCGTTCCCTGTGTACGAAATGTTCAGGAAGTGCCAAAACAAGTGCCACTACAGTCTACTCTCCCTATGGGCTGGGCATTAAGATCATCCCAGAACCGAAGAACACGTTTTAATGTAAAGCAGAAAGAGTACCTATCCACAAAGTTCAATATTGGTGAGACCACGGGACGCAAAGCTGACCCAGTAGTTGTTGCAAAAGAAATGATGCACGCCAGAGGAAATGACGGAGAACGCTTATTCAGCAGCGATGAGTTCCTTACCAGCCAACAAATAAGCAGCTTTTTCAGTCGCCTTGCTACCCAAAAGAGTTTACTTGACAAGGATGACACAGAAGAAAATGATGACGAAGCCGCGGAGTTCGAGAGTTCCCTTGAGGACCTAACAAATCAAGTACGGAGGGAAGTTTCATTACAACATCCAATCGTGTTTGACTGTCATAATATGTGTGACCTTGTTAAGCAAGGTAAACTGAACAAATTTAGCATAAAAATGCTGAAGAGATTGTGCGAGCACTTTGATTTAGACGTTAGTCATATAACAGTCAGACTGAAGAGGCCTTACGTCGACAAACTGACCACGTTTTGCAGCAACTGCTCGTGTCAACAGTAAAATGACATGATCAGGTTTTCGTGTGATTTCCCTGCTCTGACGGGAATCTTCTTGTATTGGGATGATGTTTTTCGTATTTACCTGAAAAGAGATCTTAACCCGGGAAATTGAAGGTTCTTATGGGAACGTTAGGTGGGCCTATGCCGCTGAGTCACTTACCTTTTTAAGACAAAAAAGGACATTCGTTTTGCCATCCTTATCAAGACAGGACCCAACTTGTTATCATGATGACTCATTACAGAATCCCCATCATGGCCAGAAATTGAGGACAACATGGCGCTGGAGCATGCGCATCATTTACTTTTCCCGTTCTTTAAATATGGCGACCATATAAAGGATTAATGGGGAGAAAAGAAACTTTAAGGATAAATAAAGTTAGACGAAGAATCGCTCACTTCCCCTCGTCTAAACCTTCGCAAGGCGATCGTGGCTTTCAGTCATGTTCATTTGGCAATGTGTCAAGCTCCCAAAGTTGATCCGTGAGTCACCATAAAAAGATGGCTTTCCTTGCCATACGAGAGTCTGTAATATTGCCTACGCGCTTCTCTTTAAGCAAGAAAAAAGGTCATTAGATGTCGGTTTTTCCTTCCCCACGTCCTGGTTCTTGAAGGATATGTTTATCTTCATTTTTGTGCGGTTTTAGAGGCCTAACTTCTTTGCTAAACCAGTTCGTTTTTTCCCTGAAATATAGAAATTCCAGAGAGTGAATCTCTGCGCCATTACTGCACGAAGCGATCGAAAAAGAAGGCATTTTGGAGACTTTTTCAAGTAACTCCTTCGATCAGCCGCCATTTTCAAAACAGAGAGGTTACCAAGCCAGAGCGACACAGGGAGCCCCGTTTTGTCACGATCGAACGATCACAGGGAAGCATCAGCAAAGGGTTGGTGCTTGTCTAATAGGGATTCAGGTTAGATTTTGCACAGCTTGGACTTTAGAACCAGTGTTAGGTTTCGCATTTATTTGTTTTTACATATGTCAAGTAGAATTAGTTGAGGCTAGAAAATTGTAAATCAACTGCACGGTAAAAAGTATACGTTCGCTTCCCCGCCATTTTGCGAATGTATAAATCCTTATTAGCTATTCAAAATCCCTAAAAATTAGCGTACGGCCAAAACCGCTGGCTGTCCTCGATTTCTGGCCATGATTCATTTAATTCACAAACCGAATCCAGTTTTTTTTTAGAGTTATAGGTAGAGTTAGATTTCAAAAATGTTTGGTATTTTGCATTCAGACTGCGCACCGCAACGTTTACCCTGTTTAATGCTTCCCATATAGGAAGACCCCTGTCATATCCTCTTCAGCGGCTCATTCCTGTTAACAACAAAATAAGAGAGTGCTCTTCGGACCAAAATTAATTGCTTAAGTTGTTATCTGCTTCATAAATACATGTAGAATTGTCAATATGATGATCCGTCGAGTCGCCTTATTATCTTCGTAGGAGACCATTAGCTAGCGTAATTTCCCTAACCGATTTTGACGAGGCAGAGCAGAAAATTGTTTCGAGGTTTTGAAACAGGGGGTACATTTGTGTCTTATGTGTTACGCTGTTTTTCCACCGAGAAGTCAATTTTTGTGCAGTATTTCACAATAGTGGCTAAAAACATAGGTGCAGCACAAGTTGCGTGCTTAAAATGGTTGATAACAAATATTTCGCATTATTTCCTTTTTTTTTTTGCTCGTCTTTTAAAGTGAAAGAATGAAGTTGTATAGAGTAAGATTCGGATATGGTTTTCTAGGAGCCGATACTCGACTCCTGTATCCTGGTAATGGCATAAGTAGTTTTGTTT
Organism: Pocillopora damicornis; assembly: GCF_964200805.1. NCBI lineage: Eukaryota > Metazoa > Cnidaria > Anthozoa > Scleractinia > Pocilloporidae > Pocillopora > Pocillopora damicornis. The sequence goes on from NC_142671.1 coordinate 20,968,310, forward strand.
AGAGAAGTTCAGAAATAAAGCCGCAACGTTTTTAGAGTCTTTTTAGCGATTATTATGTCGTCGATTTATTCCATGAAAGACTATTTTTCTGGCTGCCCTAATCCCCTCCCCGTCCCCCACCTCACAGCTTGCGCTTTGCGCATATAATTTCCATATTCGCCGTCACGCAACTGATGTCAAGACATAACCTTGAATCAGGAGCCCCTTCTGGTTTGAATCTTTTACCTTTCTGTTTAATTGTCTAGGACGATCGATTTTTTCTTCCTCAAAACACTGTTCTCATACGCCGTCAAGAAATGCATTGTTAATATTGTGATTCCGTGACTGATCGACTCCCAAATATCACGTTTAGTCACGAAACAATTCGTCACGCCGAGTCTCCGGTCGATAGAGTTTAGCGTTTCAAAATGGCTAAAATTCACCCAGTTTGGCTTTTCTATCTCACTCTTTAAGTAGAAACGCAACTTTGCAACTGTTAAACCTACAAGGATTAAGAAAAATGAGTATTTGGGGATCAAATATCCAGTTTCATGGATTTCGAAACTGGAAGTGTTTACACAATTACCGACGACCCACCATGAAAATTCCTTAACTTCGATACCGCCTTATAGAGATTTCCTTCAATAACCCAAGCTAATTCGCAGGTATGTTTTAGATGTATGTCTAAATGTGGGATTTAACTAGAATGAAGTCAATTTGGAGTTATACCACATGTGCAATATTGCCGTCGAAAATCAATAACAAAACGGAGTTTTTGTTATCCATAAAACCTATTCCTCATTTTTGAATAATTTCTGCTCGGTGAGTGTCGCTTTTGCTCTAAAAGAATCTTCTAGTAAAAGAAGAACAGTGATTCTGTTGAAATAAAGTGTCCAAATTTCTCCGTGCGATTTTGTTTGCGAACGAGAGGCAAGTTGATGTATGCAAATTTCACGTAAATGATTAGCCAATTTTGTGACTCCGACCACAAAAACGGATGTTCTAATTTTTCTAAAAAATAAAAAGCTTTTGGCGGGAACAATCCACATCAGGTATCTTATCTACCTAAAAGCTATTCATGGACAAAAAACGAAAGAAAGCGATTTTTCAACTCTTGCCACGAAATTAAGATTTTGGTCGATATTTCCTGACCGTCGCTCATAAATGTTTTGTAAATGTAACAGAACATTTTTAAAATCCCATTTCTTATAATAACCGACAGTTTTTGCGTACAGCGAATATGGAAACATATTTGGTTTAGTTAAACGCGAGCCAAATAACTCACACTGCTAGAGCTTATATCAATTTCCGTACCATGAAGTGGCTAAGTGTATTTCAACTCCCTTGAATGGGATACTAGTTCATCATAGGCTGCTTAAAACGAATTTCCCCTGGCATCCCTGAAAGCTGGCCTTTCACACTCATGGGTGACAAGAGGCATTGTGTGAATAAACCGTCCTGCCCAGGAACACAGCAACTTGACCGAAAGGTGTGAAAACTAGGATCTTCCAGCTTCAGACAACCTTTTTAATCATTAAATTCAGATATAGCTGGACATTACTCCCGACAAGGCCTGGATGAGTGACAACATGATGGTTCCATCAGCGTATCACCTGGATGCCTCCATCGACGGCGACTCCAAATCTCCGGTAGAAGAAGGAAAAACTCCGTTTATTTACTCGGCAGGAATGGGTCAGATTCTTATGAACGGATGTTGGGGAAAAGACTACAAGATTGGTGATCCATGTTACAATGCGAAGGAAAACTCGTCATCATGTATGGTAAGGATAAATGCCATGAAAATAAACTTTAAGGATCAGGATCATCTAAAAAGAAAACGAAATTCAAACTATTCATAGTCAACTATGATGAAATCATTAGATTATCAGAGAAATTAACGACAACAGAAAAACAAAGAGAATAACAAAGAGAAAGAGAAAGGAAATAAGGCGAGCAATCAGAGAAAGGGGTGAGAAAGAAAAATTATTATTTAAGGAAATAACAGCTTTCTCCTTTGATGTTACTGTTTCTCTTTTATTTGCATGTAAGGTTCCTTCAGGGTACTTTTCAATTGCATTTATCTCTACAGGATATGATTGATGGCGCCTTTTTCATAGGTGTGGGTTTTGACGGAAGCGGAGAATATAGTCCAGAGTCCAGAAAAATGAGCATTGTCCAGAGAAACTAAGCCACCAAATCAAAGTAAGAATGAGACTCTTAAACTCTGCTGCATCATCGAGTGTCTCTCCCTCTTGTTGCCTCAATGATTCTATACTCAGTTTCCATTTCAGTTTTGATCCCCTTTTTTTCAGCTACGATCACCGAAACGTTCCAGACACCATGAATGTCCATGGTATTTACGAGACGTCAGCGTTTATGCTGATCTTTGAGAATAGCGCTGAATACCAGACATATCTCGAACATCAGGCTGGCGTCTCTGAATCTTCCTTAGGCTTCATATCAGGAGTGAAAAAAGCCTGGGGTGGCTCAATGAAAACTAGTACTCAGCAGTATATGGCTGCCTTGTACGTGGATGTAGAGAGGTGAGTAAGTAACAAAGTTATGCAATAAATTTGCATACAACTAAGCAACAGCTTATTCACAACATTAACAGAAAAAAAGAGTTCCAAATTGTTTCCAATGGTGACGCCAAGTGAAAACTAAGTAGTAACTATAGTATTCGTGTCTTGGATGAGGAATTTTGTCAGGGTTGTTGAAATGCAAGAAAATATCATTGACCATAAATGTTTGCACAAGGATCCTCCTTAACGGGAAATGGTCGTCTGATTAACTGATGTAGTCTTTTAATTTAAGATACGAAATCTTCATGGACGAAGTAAAACCAAGTGATCTTAGTCTGTCATTCCTGAGAGAATTCATGGAACTTCCAATCTCCTATTTTCAACCTGGTGCACAGATAAAATACCGAAAGGAACATTTTCTGATTTATGTTAACACTGATCCTTTGATAATGCCTTGTTCTTGCCGTATATTGTCTGATTCTGGTAAGAGAACGATGTCAGAAAATTGAGAACGATAAATGTAACCTGGAGTTGTAGACATGCATTGTTGGTCAATTTTGAGAATTTGGTTCGTACATGAGTTCAATTACACTGTCATGTTCATCTCGCTTACCCCAACAGAGAACTTCATCCAACGATGGGGTACCCACTACATAAAATCAGCGAAATTCGGAGGCCAACTGCAAATAAGAAAAACTATGGAAGCGTCCCAAGTGGCATCAAAACATGCATTCGCAGAAAAAATGGAGATGGAATTTAGATTTTTATTTGCAAGCGGTGGGGCCAAGTCAAGAACTGAAGGAGGTCAAGAAGCAAAAGCCCAAAACAAATTCACTTCCACTTCAGTTATGGCTCAGGGTGGGAGCCAAGAGATTGCAACCATTCTCTCAGATGTGTACTCGCCAACGTTCAAGTCGAGTTTAAGGGAATGGCTGCAGAGTATTCCAAATTATCCCAAGGCTTTCCGTTTTTTGTTGGGATCGATAGTTGACCTAGTTAATTTCCGTGCAAACGATTTGTTTTCTGCAGAAGACGTCGACTGGGGATGCGAGGGGAATGTAAAAAAATATTGTAGAAGAAACAAGAGGGGAGACAACTGAGAGGTACTACACGGTGACAAATGCTGATGGAAGAGTCAAGAAGTTCTATTGTCCTTTTCAAGACCGGGAAGAATTGGATGTTGCTTTGAGGAGAAGGCGTTCCAGTCTCCAAAGGGCTATCGAGATTTTTATGGCCGAGGTGTGTTAAAGTAAAACTCTTAAAATAATGAAAAAAGGGCCACAGAATCAATGAATAGCGAGAAACTACGGACTGTGTTCGTAGAATTCGTCATATTACTCATTGATCATTTTTTTCTCAAAGAATATTGACTACGAGGTGATTAGCATAAAGTTTAACCGCTGTGTTTTCTGGGAAAAGAAAAACACTGACTTAAGTTCATGGTACTATCACCGCTGTCTCAATGCCCCTATGATCGCTTTCGATGGAAAAGGCAGAATCCCTGAAAGCCATTAGGAACGTCATAATAATAATAATAATAATAATAATAATAATAATAATAACTTTATTTAAGTGTCAGTGTATTTAGCACTGCTGTGCTAATTGGGGACACTGTAAATAAGGAAACAAATATCGTAAATGAACAGAAACTCGTTAAAAACCCCAACTGGTAGGAGGCAGACCAGTTGGCTATTTACAAAGCGTGCAGGAGTTGAATTCGGGGCCACCGAAGACAAATCCATCCAGTGGCAGGGAGGAGGACTTGAACCCGGGACCTCCGGCTTACAAGTGCAGCGCCCTAACCACTAGGCCACGCTCGCCTCCTCAATGGCTCACCGTTGTTCTAACGGAGTGAAAAACAAGCCTTTGGCTGACAATTGTTAGCTCTGCCGCAACTACACTGTCAGACGTTCGACTGTTATTAAATCGGCCAGACCTGCAGACTCATTCTTTTACGTACTAGATACTTAAAGACTATAAAAATAATTTATTTTGAATGACATATATATTTGTTCTGCTTAGGGCCCGATATCTGTTTCTGATATGGTGATTTCTAAGTGCGGATTGGAAGACAAAACTACTGAAGTCAACGATGGCTTTTTTCTCAATACCCGTGTTCCAAAGTGGAAAGAAATCGTACAAGAAAACTCGACCCTCACAGTTAAATTTGATATGGAGACCGATTTGGCCCGTAGGGTAGACGGTTTGGGAAAAATCGAGAAAAACATGACCCGAGAAGTTAAATTTACTGGTGGTAGATGGTTCACTGCTGATGAGTACGGCAAGTTCCACCTGTACAGTGGATATCGTAACGGAAAGAGCGGTGAGCTGAGGAACCACAAGTTATCTATATTTGGTCTTGTCCTAAGTTATAATTCAAAGTATGGAAGCTTGGATCTTATCAAAGAAGACTTCAATGAATCTAAACGGACTTATCCAACCTTAAGAGAGGAAATGATTGGATTTCCACTGGCACACCTCACTGTGACGCAATCGAATTCTTTCCACGATTCAGTTAAACGAGGGTCTGCGCCCTCACCTGCAGTGACACCGTGTAATGTAAAATGGTCCAACGCCTTGCGGCTTGACCCAACAACGACTGGTGGCCGCTGCCTTCATTTCACTGCCTCTTCTGCGGGCGATTTCTTTGTTGTTTTCGCAACGATACCGAGTCGGTGCAGCTCTTGGTATTATGTGCAGATTGGAGTCAGAAAAGTTGCAATTTATAAGGTCTATAAATGTTAACTGAAAGTGTGTGACATATTTTGATTTGTGTACGTTGATAATCATTTGTCAGCAACACTCTTAGACTTTGACTATATTTTTACTTTTAGGAAGAGAGGGAAGTTACATCAACGTCAGACACTGGATCTGTGTCTATCGGAGATGCATTGCTGTACCAGTTATACTTTGTTTGCCTTTATGAAAAGCCCAACAGCACTCTGATTGAATATGGAAAGTCTCTGGGTATCTCAGACGGTGGAGACATATACCTGACGCATCTTGACGCGAACGATCCCTTACAAGTGCGATTTTACGCTTTTGGTAACATGGATAAGGTTGTCAAAATATGAGACGCTCACATTACACCACGTGACCTTACAGATGCTGATTGCAAAGGAAGCACTTACAAAGATCTCCCAACAAATCTGTGTTTTTTGAAGTGCCATGAATATTGCGACCCTTTTGCAGGTTGACCTATTTAAATAGTTATCTCTGAATTTTTGTTAATATCTGTGGCGTTTGGTGTGAACAGTCCGTACATCAAGAAGACGGATGTGGAATTCACGGTCTTTCATTATGACATGGAATTCTATTTTAAGGAAAATATGTTTATTGGAAAAAAAATTCATAAGTTAAGACGTGAGTTGAAAAATAATCTATTAGCCCATAGAAAGAATACCTATAACCGAACTAAGACTTTTTTCATTGCCTGATGAGTGCTTGTCTTTGTTTAGGTTGCAAAAATGCTGGTGCGAAAGATTTACGGCCCTCAGATTGTTTGGCTTGTAGAGTAGCCAAGGATCCAGTGACTAATGTGTGCTTAGAAAAATGTCCGGAAAATACACAGCCAGACGAAAAGAAGGAATGTTTACGTAAGAGTTTAAGGGTATTTAGCAGATAGGTCACATGAAAGAGAAAACATTTTGAGAAGAAACTAGAAATGACAGGAATCCAACAGGAATCCATCATTCTAGTGATCGTTCTGGTCTCGAAGGAGAACCACTGAAAGTTATAATTTGAAACTTTGGAGGGGGCAACCATTATGTGTGTCTCTATAATGGATGAGAGATATCGAGGATACCAAAAAGACTAATTTTGGCAACAGGAAATTTAATCAAGTACACGTCTTTAACTTTTGTAAAAGTTGGGTACTGAACAGTCACCATTTACCGATAGGTGGGGGTTTGCCGACGTGAAAAATGATTTGTTCATCTAGATATTTATTCCTTCCGTAAATCGAACAAAGGCAGGAATTGAAAGGGATGAAATTGAAAGGTCATGATACCAGGAGGTGCGAGTGGAACAAAAATGATTGGTAAAATAGATACTTAGAGTCTGATTCCAGCATAGCGGAAAACTCACTTGGTTTGTTCCATGACAAAATTCAGAGGTCGAGGTGTATCGTATATTGCAGTTCAGATGTCATGGTTTGTAAACCAAGAAAAACTCGGCAATTGATTTCTTTAATCAATGGTCTTTATATAGTCAACTAACGTTTCCATGAACGTTATTGATTGCCTTTGCAGTCACATTTGATGCCAAGACAATCGTACCAGGAGGAGTTACGGCTACTTCAAGATATTTAAAGCGGTGGCAAGTAAATGGAGTAAATGTCCAGGATATGCCCGCTCTTAATCACATGACATTGTGTCTGTGGACAAAGTTTCCTCAGACGAATTTGCGTGGAATTAAGATGACCGGCCTGGCCAGGTACTACGACACAAACAGAAAAAGTGGTTTCTTCCTCAGGACCGTGGAGTATGATAAAAATGGTGGAGGTTATATACTTTTTGCCCTTGGCCATGTTCCTAAGTGAGTTCCTTTTGTCATGCCTGTTTCTTGTCCTAGAGTTATACAATAGATGTAGATTCATGGCAATTACAATTTAAAGTTGGCCAAGTACATCGTGGACCAAGTCATTAGTGGGGAAAGGTGTTTTTTTGTTTGAACCAAACTATCTTGATTACTTGGAAAAAAGAACAAGGTATCTCGGGAAGAGAATTTGATTATAATTAAAATAAAGAGAATTTGATGAAGCTCGATGCGCCTCCTTTCCCGATTGTTATCGAATGAATAATGATCGAGTTAGCAAAACTCTTTTCAAAATATTTGTAAATATCGTACAACTTAGCATAGCCACAGAGGGTAAGATGGTGCCTCTTTCGCCTTTTCGCAGGAGGAAGACCTTGCGCTTTTCAAGAGCATTTCTAGATGATAATGAGTGGCACCGATTGTGCATTGCTTGGAACGGTGTCAGTGGCGTGACTAAGGTGTACGTTGATGGTGTTCAGGATAAAAGTGCCAAATTTGGCAAATACGCCGTAGGGGGATTATTAAAGGATTCATTACCGGGAGGTGGAACTTTAGAAGTATTAACAGTACACAGCCAGGTAGTCTATGTGTCTGAATTGAACCTGTGGGATAAAGTTCTCTCTGCAGTAGAAATTTCTGAGTCGTCAAAACTCTGTTTTGGGAAGCAGGGAAATGTGAAGAAATGGTCAGATTTTTGGCCAGCCTTTAGCAAATACAAATCTCAGTACGAAGCGCCTTCCCAGTGCAAATCTCCTATTGGCAGCAGCGAGGAAATGATGGAAGAGGATCTTGTGGTCTCTAATGGCAGCGATGAGGAAATGATGGAAGAGGGCCTTGTGGTCTCAGAAAACAGACTATTTCCCCCTAACGCGAAGAAAAGAAGAGCTTTCAAATACGCAAGAAAGGGACAAAAAAAATCCCACCCAGTAGCTTTAATGTGATACTCAGAATGTAGCGTCGAAGCCTTCGGTGTCAAGAAAAACTTCAGAGGAGTCCACGTTTAACTCGAACTCAGGCGTTTACCGGCAGGTACGCCAAACAAAATGTGCACGCCGTGTTCAAGATATCTCTTCAGTTAAACGCTTGACATGTATGAATAACTTTAAACACTCCCTGAGTGTGGATTTTAATAACAGTGTTACGGAAGTTTTTCCTAATAAGAATTAAAATGTATAGCAACAACTATCTTAGACTCAATCTCAATATTAAAATGGATGAAAAGGTCACTGGCAGCAGTGCATAATCATACGTTGCTGGGTAACCACACAAATGCTGTGATACAATGACGTTTTGCTTCTGACGTATTCTTAATAAAGGCGTATTGTCTTGTGGCTGAAGAAGCCTTAAGGTATACTTGATGCAAATGATAAGCTGAAAAAAGGATCGTGAATCCTTGCTGTATCATAACTGCACTAGTCGCCTGAAAGAACTCTATCTCTCAGTTTGAAGATCTGAGTCAGAGGAAAAAGGCATCAAACAAAGCTCCATAGCATGAACGGCCGCAAATTCAGTAAAGGACGCAAATACGACAGAGAAATGGAGAGAGCATTTCTTTTGATTTACCACAACATCAAGAGGTTACAGGATGGGCGGGTGTACGAACGTGCTACTAATCGTGTGTCATTCGTTGCGGACCAAGTCGATTTAGCACACACTTTGCAGAGACTGTCAACCACGTCAGACCCGTTGAATGAGGGGGGCCTTCGACAAAACATGAATCACGAATCTAGCACTCATCCTAAATCTCGCTCTCTTTCCGAGGGTAAAGACAGTAGTCCATCCTATCAACAGCGAAAAGTTTCATTTGCTGATAATTGCCTCTCGAAAAGAGCTGACAAAGGGCAACGATCATACCCGGACAAAGATCGACGACTGAACCGTCATCTTTAAATTACAGTTAAAAGAAGACGATTTTAAAACGAAGGAAATGGTGCACAGAATTGCAAACAATTAAATCGTATAAATGATATATACACTGTATTCACGTGGTGAACAGAAGATGAAGTGTTTGTTTCGACGTTCTGAATGTCTAAGCTTTCTAGAAGCTACTCCGAGCAGAAAGAAACATAACTAGTTGGTAATTTAGAGGCTGGGATTATATAACCGCGGTAAGGAGATTGCACAAAACAAACATTTGCTTTACTCTGTTTACATAAAAATGACGAAATACATATTATGGACAGTTTGTCTCAAACGAGCTCAGTCCTAACATAGTATGCATTCCGACGCTAAAAATGAGTACTATGCTTCCTGTTCATGGAATTAATAACATTGTTTCCCACACTGAATTTCACAGGTTGTCTGGATACATGAACAAATCGGAGCACTAGAGGTTGAAATCCCTTGGCTTTTCGTGCAAAATAAATAGAATCATTACGTCATATTTAATGACGTCATAGCCAAGTGAAAAGATATTCTCACGGAGTTTTGACATATTAACATGTATCATTGAGATCAAACATGACGAAGCAGTATAAGGCTTTATGCCTCAACTACTGGCGTCCATGGATAATTGCTAAGAAGTGGAACGCGTTATGGCGTAACGGTAGAAACCGTTTACACTTAATTGCTTTCAATTCGTCTGTTTCCTGATATCAAAGAAAAAGAAAACCAACGAAAAACATCAGAGAATTATGAAATGCTTTTATGCTGCAAATGAAGATAAACAATACTGGCGAACTTTGACTTAGTAGATGCCCTTAAGCCAAAAAATCACAAGAACCGTAGGACAAAACAAAGCGTTTTAATAATAACTTTGATTCATCAACCCGCCGATTCCTACAAATTAAATTGTTAATTGACGTAAGCTTAAAGAGACATTGTATGATATGACACGAAGCTACATAGTTTGGTTCATTGAGTGACCCGCCACTCTAGAAACTGCACGTTCACCTCGCGACATTGAGCTTTAAATATAAACTTAACGTTATGAGAGACCATAAAAGTTCCGAGAAAATGTCGAATGGTCAATCTAGGAGACACCATACTTACCACAAAGAGATGGATCACGCTTTCACTCTTATTTTCCACAACATCAAGAGACTGCAAGATGACCGAATATGCAACAGCGCTCCTAACATCGCCCAACCTCAGTATGACCAGCAGGAGTCGATAAATCCAGCTATGACACTAAAGTCCCTTTCGCGCAGCCGAAGAGATGTATGTCTGATTCTTCATTGAAACTTGCAGTGGTAGACACACAACACCACTTGGAAGGTTTAGAAAGTCGTGCTAAATCTCGGTCTTTCAATGGTATCGAAACTAGTCCAATGCAGAGAAGAAAAGTCAGATTCGCGGACGATCATGAAGTGAAAGACAGACGGGTTGACCGACAAAGAAAATCGTTAACTAAGAGAGTGTTTTCAGATTTACAGCCACGTATTGTTGTCACAAAAGAGGCTGATAGCGAAAAATAGGAGATACGCATGCAAAATGTTGGAAGAATATCGTCGAAAAAAGGCTCCAAAAAAAAATACGAGCTGTAATTTAAAACATTAAAAAGCTGTTACTATCTACGATGAGTTGTGTCGTCTTCGACTAGATAATCTTGACTACAGGTGGCTTTTCCCGTGCAAGCCGAGGACGAATGCTTGAGTGATGTTGGACGAATTAAATAATTGCCCATGGCAAAGTGCGACAGTGTAATGCTTTTGAAAAGAAGAGTCAGGATAAATGTTCGCCACACAATGTCAACGCGGTATGTTTACAGCATAGCACAATTTTTGAAACTTAAAAATGCGTCGTAAGTCACTTACTAATCCGGGAATTGCTCTATCACTTAAATTGTTTACTGAAGAGACTTAAAAGAGCGTGAAAAGTATAGATATTTCACTCTCAAAAATGTCATTCTTGCTTTCCCCGACATTCATTCTTTGTGGACACATCGTCATTTTGAAATCCATATTTAGCTGTTAATCCGTTAGTCACAAGCACTATTACCGTTCTCGACTCACAAACCGACTTAAGGGCAATGAATTTCATGGCTCATTAATCTAGATGACTAAGAACGAAGTGATCAAGGGATCAGTTAAGTAAACTCTAGACATGTTTAAATGTTTGCAAGGGAAACTAGATAGTTTGAGTATCACGCAAGAATCTACTACAATGTTTGAACTGCAACAACCCTTTCCAGACTAATTTGATGATGGCAGAATTTTCAATTATGATTTCTATGTTTTTGCCCTGCAGCATAAAAATGTTGATTTGCATAGATATCAGTTTGTTTGGTAGTTTTGCGGTTATAAAAACCCGCAAGGTAAGAAAAAAGTTCCTTGATGAAATAAACTGCTGCGAGTTTTTGTGAAAACAAGGATTTAACCTTTATCGCCAAGCATATATTTGATGTTAAGTTGAGCTGTCTTTAATTTTACTCAATAAAAATTCCTGATACGGAGAAAATTGAATAAAAGCAGAAATGAACAAACAAATAAACGAAGGAGAATTCGAACATATAAACAAACAAACTTGAGAATTTAAGCTTGTCAGGTATGGTTACCACGAAGAAAATTTAAGTTATGGAATGCGTACAGGAAGTCAGCTCTGCCTGGGCCTGATATGTTCCAAGCAATCTTGTCCAAAACTTTGATCAGGCCATCGAAACACTCGGTTGGATCGCTTCATCGGTCTTATCATCCTCTATTTGAAAACCAATGATGTAAGATGGAACCTGGCTTCACTACAGGTAAAACCAAGCCTATCTTTTACATACATATTTGTGCGTGTGCTGAGGTTAGAATCTACTGCTGACATGACCTACTCAAAGTTGGAAAATCCAATTTTCCATATCTGTATTGTTATCTATACCACGAAATACGCTAAAGTGAAAATGTTCTGGTAATGAGTCGGTGGAGACAACGTTAACTCTGTGACGAAAATAAATTGTCGTCTACGAAACAAAAGGAGACTGATTCCAATATCACAAAGTTTCGTCAACGGTCATTGATGCAAAGACGAAAGGTGAATTTCGGCAAATTGGTCTAATCACAAAAATTCCGACTTGGAATACTGTCTTAAAGACTCTTTAAGACAAACAAGGACGTGCTTGAGATCATGCGGTTGATAAATAACGAAATAGCTAGCTCTTTGATGTGGTTGTTGCTTTTCTCGGCAGTAAACTTAAAAACCTAATATTCATATTCACCAGGAGTTTCTTCTGTGATTTTCGAACAATCAGTATAATTGAGGAAGACGTTTTCGATAATGTTGTTTCGTGACCACATATAGCTTAATTTAATCTTCCGGTTGGCGCGCGCTTCCGATTGGAAGAGAGAAAATGCGGTAATTGGTTTCACCTAATGATACTGATTTATGGGTCCACTTCTGTCACTGTCGTACGTGATGTATCAGTAAAAACAAACAAGTCATCGAATGAAACATATTGGCTTTACTTGAGGATGGGAAAATAACAGTATAGTCGTGATGAAAGACTACAAGCGAACCAGAAACATGAATAACTGTTCATCCCGGAGACAGAGCAATTATGATAAAGATATGAATCAAGCGTTCACTCTTATATTCCACAACATCAAAAGGCTTCAAGATGGTCATTTGTGCAGTAGTGATGCCAACCTCCTTTTAACGGATGCTGGGAAACGGAAGATTGTAGTCACGGGAAAACCTGAAGAAAAGCCAGAGAGGCGTATGAGAAAACGAAGCAGATCAGAAACCTTCTTAGCTTTTGTCCAAGAGAAAATGACCAATAATAAATCTCTCGGATCACAAACCGAAGGGAACTCCTTGCAAAGACGAAAAGTTAGATTTGCTGTCGATGGTGAACATCACAGAAAGGTGCCCTTATCCAGAACAGTGTCTGAACCTCAGAAGCTTCATTTGAGCCCCAAAAGGACGGTAGATGGCTAAAGACGGATGACAGAATCACTAGTGTAAGCGACAAAATGTTGCGCAAGATTTGCCTTGAGCGGCGGACAATGAGTGAAACAGCTTTGTTGATTCTGGAGATTAACATGGGACGTTTGATACCTATTTTAATCAAGCTGTGAACGAACTTGTGTGATCGGACCGTAGTTTAGCTATTTCTATTTTGTGGAAATGTTTTGTTAGATTGACTGTAATTACTTGGTATAAGATAGCAAAATTGCTACCCACAAAGTAAACTGTAACTTATTCCTGGCTTTTTAAACTCACTCGATTACTATTCGTAGAATTAAAATTCTGCAAAAGGAACCCCTTAAACGTAAGCAGCAGATAGAAATTGTTATATAAATTTAGTTACGTAAGACTGCAATAATTATCCATCCTAATCAATCAGGAATTCAGAAACAGCTATTGTATATATTTAAGATCCATTAAGGTTGTGTTTGGAAGCTTTTAAATTCACAAATAATAATTAAAACAAAACGTAATGATGAAACTTATTCATGATTATTTAGATATTCAACTGACTAAGAAGGCGTTGATAAAGGAGGGTAACCCACAAATTTGATTCAACGCGACCCTCACCTTAGATTGTCAAGAAATTGACGCTAAACAGTACTTCACCACAATGGTTGGTTCAACTTTTCTCTCAGACTTACTTTTTTTTGTTGGTAAAATAACAATCGTAAAGATAATGGTAATAAAAGGAGTTTTGTCGATAAACTGAGTTAATCATAGAGGATAGAAATTAGTGTAAATACATCTTAAATATAGTTGTAGTTTGCACAAACATTAATGACCTCGAGCTCACTATTTATAGCTGAGGTTCGTCCTTAGTAATTATCGGATAAATCGTGCGCTGTCACTAAAATGATAAATCAGATGTTGCTAATGCCTTCTAATACTTTAGGCGACGACGTTATCTTAACGGGATAAAGAGAAAGGTAATGTGCAAAGCCTCTTGGCTCCTTTTTAATGACATTTCAGTCCTTACATTACTATCAGTTCTGCATCCTAATTAAATGCGTTATTTGCACATATTATAATTAGCAAATCAGGTATTTTCATCTGACACTGACGTTTAGTACATATCTGACCCCATAGTTAGGGCAGGCTTTAGGTGTACATGATTTACGGCACGTTGCATGTTTCGTGTTCGTTTAGACGCATATTCGAGAATGAAGAAGACAGCTTAGTTGAAAAATTAATTAATGTTACAAAAGATGCTTTCCTTTTTTTTTCTTAATAACTGACCCCAGAGATCATCGTTTATTCAAACTGCCATTTTAGATTATTACAGAGGGTACAAAAAAAAGTAGCAAGTGACGCAAACTAAATAGATTTAAGTTTGTATCTCCTTCCACGAAGGAAAACGATGCAACCATAGTCCAGTCTAAAGCAACATTTCTCGAGATGTTTGACTTTTCTTCCCTTCGCTTCGTAAACTTCGATTGGCAGGTAGAATGTCGACAATGATTAGTTAAGAAAATTTCACCGAACTCTGTAAAATAAAGCATAAGTAAAAGCCGTCAGCCAACTGAACTAACCAAAGATGAGTGAAATATGGTAATTTAGTGTTATCAACTGAGTTGAAAACGTAAATTGGCCACCGTAGAGAGTTAAAAGGCTGACGTTTCGAGGGTTAGCCCTTCATCAAAGCGATTGAATCGCTGAATCGCTCTGACGAAGGGCTAACGTACAAAACGTCAGCCTTTAAACTCTTTACGGTGGCCGATTTACGTTTTCAACTCAGCTGACAACACTAAATTATACTATTATACTCTCCCACCGACGCAGCACCGCAGTTTCTTTTGAAACTTAACCCCTTTATCTTTTATGAGTTAAATATGAATGAACTGAAAGTGTTTGACTTCCGTTAAACACTTCAACAAAGTGATTGGTACAAAAACACGGAAGATGAACGATTCACATTTTTTTCTGATTCATTCTTTCTAGCCCTTAAGCAAACTCACGATTCTTAAGAGAACGAACAGGATTTCAGAAGTGACGTAGCCAAATTGTACTCAGTGTAGAGTCGTTGGCGCAAACCCTTGGAATCTCCGAGAGTTTTTAGTGAGTCCCTTATTGATTTTTGACTTTGCATAGTTAGGCATTTCATAAAAAAAAGTATTAAAAGACTAATTATACCATTTTATCGAGCACCATGCTGAAGAAATGATTTGGGGAAAGAGTTTAAGAAACGATATTGTATTGATACTGTATACAGACAGAGTTATGCTGCGCTAGCTATTTTCGGGTTAAGCCATTCCTCTCCTTTCGGCACCTTTACGATGCTCCAGTGTAGAGTTGATGCGGTTAGAGACGATCGGTATGAAGCTAATCGGTGAATTACTGCTAAATCCATTCCTTTTGAATCTCCAGGAAAACAAATAACTCCCAGCTAGCGCGTGGAATGCTAAAATCCAATCTTGTGGCTAGTTGCTTACGTCACGACTGCTTAGCGTTTCCTGCTTTGATCAGATTTGTGTCAAGTACTCATTGTGCGGTGATAGAAGCTGATCTTTTTTCCGCAACAATTTAGATGCAGCGCACGTTCTAGCAATAAAATAAAACAAAAAAGCAATTTTTTTACTTCAAAAAAAAGATTATTTAATCTTGGGAGGAGAGTTCGCGCGTAATCGATACGAACGTGACTTTCTCGTGTGACGGAAGGCAACATCAAGGATATCTACTTTGGTCCCTAAGACGGAAATTCTATTGAAGATAAATCAAACCAAAGCTACGTTTTTTCACGAAAAGATGGGGTATAAGCAATTCAGTTAGAAGTGCAGAATAAAAAAGATGTATATTTTCAAATAACATTATTGACCTCACATGACACACAGCATGTTCATATATCACTTCGAAGCATAGGTCACTAACGAAACATTCAACAACAAGTGAGGAAACTCAGTTCAACATTATGGCTCTTGAGCAATATGACCTACCGGCTGGTTTCGTGAGAAATTTTGATACCAACGACATATTCATCGTGTCTGATAAGAAATAAATTGTCATGATATGGTCGGTTGAGAAAAATATTAATTTAACTGCAATTGATATTCGCTAGTACGCTTGAGGCAATTTAACTGAGTAATAACTAGCAATTGAAGTTGATTGAAAACATTTCAATTTAAGACTCCAGAAAAATTGCTCTTTCCATAAAGATGCTTCGAAAACTGTTGGAAAGAGGCACCACATAATTTTCAGACTTATTACACTCAGTTCTTGACGCTAATATTCGGCTTTTGGTGAGACACAATCAACTGTGAACTTTCGAAGATGACTTCAATCATTCGAATATGACAGTGGTTATTATTGAAAAAACGGGCATAAAAAGCTCGCAACGCTTAAAATCGCTGTCCGCCTTTGTTCATCGGTTACACCCACTGGAGGGCACGTTTACACCGAGTTCTTGGTTGTTCTTCAGCTCTTCTGCTCAGGCTAAATCGTGAAAATGGAAAAAGAGAGAAAATGGTCCTGATTCAAGAAAAGCAAAAAGAAAAGAGCGAAGGGGGTCTCGTGACACCTACGGGAAAGACACGAACAAGTTTTTCACAATTATCTATCACAACATATACCGCCTTCATGATGAAAAGATTCCGACAATCAGACGTGGCAGTGAACCGCGTCAATTACAATTGTGCGGAGTCTTAGAAAGGCCATCCATGAATAGTGGAGTTTACCTACTGAGCACAGATTTCCCAGAGGAAATTCTGATTTCACGCTGCAATCATCGTCTTCGAAATATTTCAGCAGTCCGACAGCATTGAAAAGAAGGGTGGAATTGTAGGTTTAAAAGGGAGAAGAATCAAAAGCCATTTAATTCAATTGTGACTGAGTGAACGCTAAGCGTCAGTTTCCGTGTGCTCATGCGTTGATGTCATATTTTGCTGTTTTTAGTTAATCTGAGGTTCCTTTATGATAAAGACGAGGCAGTGTGATCAATAATCAAGATTTTTCTCGTACAGCAGCAACAAAATTGAGATAATTCTGCGGAGTCATAACAGTTATCAGTGTCCTTTATATATATATACGTAAGGAATGAATCCTGTCATAATTGTATTGACCCATTCAAAATGTTTAATTAATAACTTCAGCGCAGTATTTGTTTTGGAGGAATTTTTTTGCCGTTGTTCAGCTGCCGCGCACAGTTGATATTCTTAGCTTTAGTTAAAGAAGTCTTTATCGCGGACAGTACCCCAAAACGATTCATTTGTAGATATGTTAAACTATTGAGAGGGAACTTAGCTAGCTCAGTGACTTAAATTTCCTGCATTTTTTTGCACTTCATCGTAGCTTGCACACTTTTTCGTTTGTTTCGTAGAATTAGGATCAAAAAATGCTTAATCATTTCTCAACCAGTTGTCACCATTTTCCGGCTCCCGACCCAGTCAACCATAGCAACATGACAGCCTCTTCAAAATACCCATATGCTCTCAGTATGTGTCCGTAACTTAATAAACGTACTCAGTGACCACATTTCCCCCCCTGAGCTGCAACAAGCAATATCAAGGTCTATCTTTATGCAAAGTTTTACAAATATTATTATGAATAGTTCAGAGTCACACAATTCAATTTTTTGGTGATTCAAGATGGCTCTGAACCTTATGTAAAACATTTTCCAAAATTTGGCTGAAAGCTAACTGACTAAAATGCTGATTGCAATTTTTTCCGTATAGTGAAGGAGGGTTGCCAGACTCGTTTCTGAGTTACTGGCAAGAGTGTCTCTAGAAGGCTCTCTTGTGTTGCGACGTTTAAGGAATTTGTCATAAAAATGCTCACAGTATATCGAGAGATAGTTGGACATTTTTCTGACCCCATTTTCGAGACAATAGAGGAAGAGGTTGAGTAGCATCGATCCCTTAAAAGAATTAATTTTTAAAAAGCTTTCTTCTCCCACTCTTATTTTCGTTCTTCATTCATGAAAGTGTTGCACGGGGATTTATCTTCATTTCTCTTTTTAGAAGAACACTTTTCTGATTCCTGGACGGGAGTGTTATTGTGTAAGTTATGAAAGGTAGGAATGTACGTACAGGACTGCTGATTTGTTATCAGAATTAACGTTTTTTCATCTTTTAATATCGACGCCATTTTGTTACACGGCGTTCCTAAATCAATGTCTGTCCTTTCAATCGAGGTTGTTTCATAGACAGATAGCTTCGTTCACTATACACTATCAAGGCTTGCCTTCATTCTATACTTTCAGAACGTCCATGTAAGTATTGCTTATCCCCGATGATAAATCATGACATCCATGTATTTTATCAATCTGATATGTCCTAGTACTTTTTAATATCTCTTGACATTTTTTGTCAGGAATTTTGTGCTGCGATATATTGCTACTTGGATAACTCGTGCAATATTGTAAAACAGTTTAAATTGACTTTCAGTTCTTGTTTTGATTTACGTACTGTGATCTGTAAGCCCCGTTAATTTGATAAGGTGTCTTAAGTTCAATATATGCTTTCAACAGGTATTTCTATCCTTGGTATAAATACACCATTTTTGCTTCATATGTCATATTGGTCAAGTGGGCTAAAATGGGCAGACAACAATCGCGGGCATGATAAATTTATCTGGGCGTGTGAAAAGATGGTCCACGTTTGTTACGTTTATAACTGGTTGGATAATAACAGATAGTCGGAGTTTTCTTTTTCGGAAATTCGCTAAGGATCCTTAGCCTCATATTCATGCTATAATTTTGTTTAAAACGACATGAGTAAATGTTCAGAAAAAATAATATCGTCTCGTCCTGGTTTTCTTTTTCTGCTCAAACATATATTAAACTTTCAGGATCAAAAGGGGTCTAAATAATGAGTTGAGAATAACATCTAGCACCAAAGTGTGCGCGTAATTTTTTTGTTGTCGATGATGTTAAGTTTGTAGCCAGCCGAAGATGGCGCCTGTCCATCATTGTTTTTATGGTCAACAAGAAGCTATTTCAAAAATGAAAAGTGTTTCGTCTCCGGAATGTTTATTGAAGGGGCATTTTGTCATGAACCTTCCACCGCTCTGTTCTGTTGTAAACATGTTTACCTGACATTCTTCTATCGTTGCAATAACTGGTATCTGGTTCTATGACCCAACGACCATATTTGGTTACGACCCAATGAATTTTGATAGGATAAACATTTACATTATTAAACGAAAAAAAGAAACATTTCATTATTCGACAAAGTAAAGTTTCAATCAAACCTAAGATCACTACGTCGCCAAAACTTTCTATTTGCGATATATGCATTCGCTTCCCCTTTTGTATTCATTTCACGTATGTTTTTGGGATCTTATAAGATCGTGTATTCACAAATTTGTTTTTCCAGCTCCACACCACTCTTTTTTACCACAGTCTTTTCAGTGCTGATTTGTCCGTGAAATAAAAATTCGGCAAGAGAAGAAGGGATTTCGTACATACGGATGTCCGCAACACATGATTGAGCATCCATTTCAAGCCACGTAACCACATTGCTAAAAAGGTATATCGCTCACCTCAGACGGTAAATCAAGCATTATATATTTTATTTATCTGGTGTCTGTTCGTACCTTTTTATCTCAATAGTATTTTGCGTTATGACGCACTTGCATCTGATACCATGCAGTTATTGCGATACCTCTTACACTGTCCTAAAAGTGCTGCAAAAATAGTCTTAGATTGACTTTCAGTCGATTATCGAAAAACAAAACCAGTTTTTCACTTTTGCTTTACAGTGATTTGTTACTGAAACTAAACTACTTGTTACTTTTTGTCCCTCGCACTTTTCCCACCTTTATTGTGGTTTACTTGTGTTACTTGTGATGCTCTTCGAGTAAGTCTTGTTGGCGAGGTCGCCGTTATTATTACCTCCGATTTGGTTTAAACAATGACGCGCCTTAAAAACACGATGTCAAAGGAACAGCTCATCGTTTCTTACAGAAATTAACATATTACTTTTCTTTACCCATCCATAACTCAGTTTTCTTTGAACCTTCAATGTTATCCTACTGCCCTGCGGCGATTTCCTAATGTCGGTCCACTGCTTTTTAATTATAAATTTCGTTTCCAGTTCGATCCTTATAAATTGAATTCTTCAAGAGGCCGGGGAAATTTTTCTTGACGAACATAACTCTGCTGGGGTTGCATTTAAACATTTTTTAACGTAAAACATCTCAGTAGACACAACAAAAACGATAGATGCTTGTCCAATTAGTACTGACAATAACTAGGTGCAACTCAAACCGCAGTGCTCAGTCGATAAATAGACCTCCCGCTGTTAGCAGTTTGCATTTAATTCTATTCATAAGCGTCATGCTTAAGTTTTTACAAACATCCTTCGATGTTGAAACGAGATAAAATGAAGGCCTAAATTCTTAATAACGAAAACTAATGCACTGAAAACCCCCACCCTAAGGGAGAAAAATAGTTTAAAAAAAAAAACGACAAGAATAAGCTACAGGCCGCTTTCAAAGGGTTATAACCAGACGATACAATTTTGTTCTTTGTTTCACGGTCTTCATTTTAAGTCGTTATTTTTTCTTTTATTGTCGAAAAGCCCATACACGACGTTTAAATAAGATTGTGACTTAGACGGACTGACTAGCTGGGTCGGGTTCGAGTCATTACAAGGATTCATTACTTGATGGCCGATATTTTGAACAAAAGGACGGTAAATGTAAGTAAAGATTAAAAAAAAAAAGATAAAAACCAGAGATTTTGGAATGGGTCAAACTTTCAGCGCACCTCGTCAATTCTTCTTCCAGTATCTTATTGTTCATGCTCCATGCATTTTCAAGATCTCATACCCCGCACCTCTGTAATTATAACATTCCAAAAGGACCATAAATTATAAAACTGACTAAAAACAAAATAGTCCTCAAAATGGGTTTAAATACGGTGACCGTGAAGAATCAGGGTGTAACAGGAAAATATTTCGCACTCCAAATAAAAAGATATTTACAGCGAACTTCTGAATTACTAGTACTCCAACAGAGTGAAATTTGGGTAGCGAGGATACTGAACAATGCGGTTCAGCGTCATCGGTCACGGGAATCGCCAAAGGGAGCATATATACAAATAGCGTCTTTAAAACCAACAAATAAGCTTCGCTTACGTAAGGTCACGAGAGCCAAGACTTGTTGTTACTGGGGGTTCTATACTTTCTTCACTTTAAAGAGAAAGAATGAAAAAGTCAAAAAGTGCAGGCGAGCTTAAAGTGAGGGACAGCTCGAGATACGCGAGGGACATGGAACGTTCATTCGCTGTTATTTACCATAATCTAAAACGTATACAAGACGATAGACAACCGCAGATAAAACCATGTAGAAGGCACAGCGTACCTGCAATGCCCAGTCTGGCCTCAGTGCAAAAACTAGACGAGACAACATCCGAACAAAGGCGTAGGGAGTCTAAGGAAACGGCACCTTCTCCGAATCTGAAGAAAAGACGAGTTAGTTTCTCTACTTTAAGCCAAACCATTCCGATAAGCTGTAGCTCAAGACCTGCAGAACAAGTGCCTGATTTACCAGAAACGGATAGTCGTGATAAAGCTTCAACACGTAAAGCGTCATCTTAGGAAGAGGAGCGTCCTTCAGTTGCAACTTATCGATATGACAAAGGAAGACGGCTTAGCACACTCTGAAGTCTTCGTAATTTTGTTTACAATCAATTGTACACAATGGAAACGAATTACACAAGGCACTGCCAGTTTGCTCTTACATTAAGCCGCGATAACAATAACATGTAATGCAAAATGATGAACGAAAGCTTCCTCCGCTGGGAAACGAAAAGTATGGAGATTACAATAGGAACATCTAACGAATGTTCATGTGTATATTTAATTCCGAAGAAACACCAGACGAGGATAAAATAATCTAGAACTAATTATCTAACGAATCAATAGCTGATGAAGCGTGGCTACTAAAGGAACGTTAAATGAAAGGTGCTTTTTGCAAAGTAGTCTTGTTTTGACTTCGACGACTGTAATACCTACAGGTCAGCCTGCGGCAAAAACCCAGATTGTCTCGGTCACTGAGTAACACTTGGCAAGGGAAAAAAGACCATGCCGAAGCTCTGAAGTGTTCGTCAGTGAATGTAAGGTGTATAAACCATGTCCATTTTTTTTTTGTCAAGGATATGTAAATTCTTTGATACCGGAAGGTAGTCATTAACATAACTCTACCTTAACGAAAGACTTGAATATAGACAAGTTGCGACTAAGTTAATTTTCTCATTCGTCAAATAGATTAATTGCTCTAATTTCAAACGAATTTAAATTCCCGAATTGAATGAAACAAAGGAGGCAATCTGATGAATTCCATAAAATTATAGCTATGTTAAGTGTACCCTCATTTATGGTGGTAGGTAGTGAAATAAGATTTGCCCTGAAGAGATCAGTATCTTGTTAAAAATATAAAAGTTATTAACTTTCTAGCTAGCAGACTCAACCAAAGAGCAAATCAAGAATTCACATCAAGCTGTATTAGATGGTCTCCACGGTGTGATGGCCTCTATGGTTAATTCTTAAAACTTTGGCTATTTTACGGCCAACGGTTAAATTCTTTTCGTTGCGGTTACTAGAAACATTTTTACGGTTAACTTTTCTTACGACGAACGGTTATAATTTGTCAATGTTTACGCTTAACGGCTAAATTGTCTGGCCGTCTTACGGCTAACGGTTAATCCCATGGAGATCCTTGTAATAGTTGTTTGAAATGTCCTGTTTGTTAAAATGATTTTTCAATCCATCCACTTTGTCACTAAATTCAATAAATGAGTGTTACTATAGAGAATACCGATATACTTGATATTTTTTAGCCGGTAATGAGGGTTTCAATGCCATTGGGAACATTAGGAGATGGGAGACGCCCACACGCAGTCCATGAATGTCTTCCCGGATATCATATTAATTTCTCCGAAAAAAGAAATGCAAAAATTAAGAGGCAACCAAAACTCGACACCATAACTTGTTTTTTGCGAATCAGTGATTCTACAACTACACCCCTCGTCACATGTCAGTGATGTTGATGAGAAAAGAGGATCGTCGAGAAACAAACTCTGATGAGACATTGAGAAGGTTGTTTCAACAAAATTTGACAAGGGTTTTACTACCTCGAATATTTCTTTCGTTGGCGTCATCAGCGTCAACTGCAAAAATCATACTTTGACTTCGATTGCTTCAGGTTTATTAATCGGAAGAGCTTACCCAGAAAATTTGAAGAAAGGCCTTTATTAACTAAAAATATTTAAACACCATTGAAATCTTTGTTCATACTTTGGCATGCGGGGTTGATTAAAGTGTTAACGTCTATAGGTAACTTATGGTAAACGAAACTACAAGAGAAATTTCAAGATTCGAAATACCCCTCGTCATGAAAAATAATCTTTGGGATCGGTATTCATGTAAATAAATGAAAATCTACCTTAACCCAAAGGCGTAAATATTCAGTATTATCATCAGTGTGTGTAACTTAGAGGAAATATTCACAAATTAGAATTTTCAAGGCTCGGAAGAGTTCTCGTGAGGGAAACATAAGTTGTCGTGTTCTGTGTGTTAATACAGAAGAAAAATGGAAAGCTTAAACATTTAGTTGATACAAAGAGTCACGTGTCAGACCGGGACAATTCCTTTTAGCAGTGATAAAAAATTCGATGAAGGCATTTTCCATGAAAAAGGAGAGAAATTGTGCAACTCAAAGATTCTGCAGGCTTGAGCAGCCAAGCTGATTGAAGCTGATTCAATAAGTCATAACGAGAGATTATAATTTCTTGGTTATGAGTCGCGTCCGGAGGGCACCAGTTAATTCTATATCTAACTAATACGTCAGGTCAACAATTTCGTGAAGTTTGATTTAACTATGAGCAAAGCTGACACTGGCGGCAGCTCGAAATACCAAAGGAAAATTGAGAGATCGTTTACGATCATCTACCACAAACGAAAGCGGCTTCAAGGCCCTAATCCTACCAAGACAGGACTGAAATACAGCCAACCCGAAACTTTTTGTTCGACTTGAAGAAATCGACAGAAGCATAGAAAAGAAAGGTCCTGGTGGTAACAATGCGGATTTTACAATGGCACAAGGTTGTGAGTCTGAAAGCAGAAGAGTGAGCTTTTCGATCGGATTCTAAGAAATCACTGAACTCGCTGTGGAAAAAACTAATGCACCTTGTGAACCAAAACAACGCCACGTATCCGGTTAGGCGTGTTCGAAATATGTCTCTATGGTCCATTTGTCCCATCTTTTTGCTACTAGAACCCGTATGGACTTTTAGCTTAAAAGTCACACAACGCTACACAATGAAGAAGAGCTTGGAATCTTGGAAGCCATACTTTTTCAGCTCTGGATTTGGTCAACTCCACCGTTTCACAGACAACTCTCATCTGCTATACACCTTCAGAAGAATCTCATTTAATGTGCATACGACAAAGAACATGAACAGTCCTACGTTCGGCACGTCCGATAATAAGCATCCATAATTTCATCATATATTTGATTAGGTTACTCTCTTTTTATCACCTTACTAAGCCCTATGGACATTCCACCGGATAGCCTTAGAAAATAAAGTTAAAACTGATCTTTAGAATCTCGGGCAATAACGTTTTCATCGACACACCTTTTAACTTTTGACACAAAACAATGAGTAAGGGGTACATATGAACACGAACTTTTTTACGTAATAGCCTTATCTTGCCCAAGACAAGCCTATGAAGTTGATTTATACATCGCATTTATGTCAACTTCATCATTTAAACTCATAAAGTACACAATTTTGACTTTAAACCTTTGTTACCTTACGTGTTGGGGAATAAGCGATACTCAGGAAACGTTTCCTTAGGAGGACATTTGAAAACGGCTTGGGTCTGCTAAAAATGCAGAATTTTATCTTATCATTTTATTTATCATAACCTTGACATTTTCCCTAAATGTGATTGGTGAATAAGCAGCTTTATTTTTCTCTAATCAATTTGTACAGTTGTACTTGGACAGTGAAATTGGACACCTGTAATCGGATAGTTAAAGCAACCAATCATTCTCAGTCCTTCCAGCCAAATCCACTAATCATAGAATTGCTTACAATAGCCATAGCGACAACCACTTATTCTGAAAAAAAACTGTGGAATTTCCAGAATTGAGGAATTTTTTACTCAGGCAATGTCTCTACCGGATATATTAATCCTCATTGTATTAGTTGTTTTTCGGAAATTATATCGGTTATGATTAATTGGTAACAAGACCTTGTGTCGTCCGTTTCTGTCTGTAATCATACTCGTGATTGACAAATCGAACTTCAGCTTTGCGATCGTCCGATTTTATGTATGATTACAGACTACACTCGGTCCTATTACCATTACTAATAAAGTGAATTTTCCTATTTCAGCAAAGAAAAAAATCACTATCGTCAACAGTGTGACGCTGAGCTCCAACGACATCAAATAAAGGGGAAATTAATTCTTAAAAAAATGTTCCACCACAACAAGCCATAACCAGCAACTGCCACTGTATTAGAAGCTGAGAAGATGAAAACAGTTTTCTTCATCGCTTTCCTAACGAAAATCGTGCTTGCCTTTTACTATACAAGATTTACTTTGTTTTCGCTTTCATTCGCTGTGTTTGGCCCAGAAAAGTGGAGCCACCCTCTCAACCAATCACAAGCAAAGGTTAAACCAAATGCGACTTGGACAATCGCTTTTTCCGTGTTTTCCTTCTTTCCAGGAAGTTTAATTTTTTTCTCATTTCTAAGTTTTCATTAGCGTCTTGTGATATTTTCAGTTGCCTCGATATGCTGTTGCGATTACTTTGGCTTTGGTTTCACAACACTCCATCGAAAAGCACTTTATTGCGAGGTAACGGTGATCCTTAAAAAAAAAAAAAGCCTCATTTTGTTTATTACGACCGATGGAGTAAAGTTATATTGGGTTTCTTCTCTAAAATGGCGAATGAGATTGAAAGTCTTTAACAAGGAAAGAAAAAACGAATCCTCACAGCAAGAAAATAATGGCACAAATAGAGCCTACTGTCTGCATAAATAATTTGGGGTTGAATTTATTATGGAATTTTTTTAAACCTGGCATTAAGTTTAGCCGGGGCAAAGGATAATAAGGAAAAACCAATAAGTACAAAGAGTATCAAAGCCGATCAAAAATACTTACGCATACAAAAAAAAAACTTGGAAAAAAGTATATGAACACTTTCTGACGAAAATTAATGACGTCAAAGCACAATATTGTTTGAATAGTTGTAATTGTGAACGCCAGCGTAAAATGTTAATTATGTTAAAGGCCATGATGAAGCTCAAAGCGTAATTGTTTCATATCTAAACGTCATTTTTGAAGTATGTCATGGCTAAATATCATAAAAACGCTTCTGTAGCAATACTCTTCTCGAGAGTCAGCGAGGAGATCCGATTGGTCAAGTCTCTTCTTTCTCAGTACACCAGATTTATTCCCGATTTATTCCTTTGTCAAACCTCAGTAATGAAAACGTCGAACAGTAGTTATTCAAGGTGAAATTTAAAAATTGCTTAAAACTCATCGTTAAATATGTTTGATCTAGTGTCAATTCGAACACTAAGGAAGGTCAAAAGACAACGTCAGATGACTTTGTCGCCGTATTAACTGTGATGTTTCCAAAAAAGGAAGAGGTATCTTCAACACTCACCATGGCATTGAAACGAGGTTTCTTCCCAAGACAACGTCGTTTTAAATGAAAAGTTAAACGCGAGCCTGAGTGTTGATCTCAAAGCTAAGAGCTTGGATTGCCAGAGCACCATTATGGGAGCAATATTTCGAGATAATGTAGAAATTATAAAATGAATGTTTCACGTCATTAAACAATGCTTGTGTATTAATGATGGTTTGATATAAGACAGCGGGAGAATGACAGATAGAACATTACATCGCAATTAAAAAAGCGTTTTTTTTAAGGGGTGGGGAGTCGGTGGTTAAATTAGGCGATATGACAGTGGAAAACTATCATTATTATCATTATCATTAAATAATTTTCATTATCATTGTTATCATCACCTAACACCTGCGATACTATAGAGAAAAGTTAGAAAACCAATATAATGTAGGTAATTTTTCGTTGAAGTTGTGTTCTTTTTTCTTCATTAATTTAAAGGTTAACTACAAACTCTTGCCCCCTGTAGTTTGGTAGGCAAGAGAACAAGAAGGGTAACACTACTCTTAGTCACTAACGATAACAAAAAGCTGCAAACGAGAAATACAACGTAATAAATTTACTTGCTATTTACACAATAAGATTGTGGTTTCTTTCGATTAAATGAGAACGGTACATCAATATTTCTTGCCCACAGCATTTTCTTTGGCTGTTTTTTTTTACACTGGGCTCAGCCAGGTGCGAAATACACAAACAATAGTTCATTATGCCCCGTTGCCTCCGGCGAACTTCCTTTCCTAGTCTCCTTAATAAGCATTTGGATTCCAGTCAATAATATTCAACAAAAGTCTCTTTTGTCAACCTCTCGAAGGATGTTTCGCGGTGGATTGTGGCCAAACTCTACAATTAATTTTTGAAACAAAAGTGTTCCTCCGCATGCTGAGGAAGCAGAAAATAACTTCATTAATTTTCGTGTGATCGACTTAAAAGCTAGCATATTCAGATCAATCTCGTTAACATGACGTTTGTTTTTATCACGAAAGTAATTAATTTTTACAATAAACGCCTTGATGATACATTTCGCCTTTGTCACTGTACTGCAATCGTGGTAGTTTTACTGAGGTTCACTTCAATGATTGGCTCCTGACTTTTAGAATGATGTACAGGTCTATAGCGTTACCTTACCCACGCGCTGATGCCATTTCCACCTCTGTCCTCAAAGATCACGTCGAGAGCAGTTTTTGCACTCACACGAGCGAATCTGGGAAACCACTATGGATTTCTCACATCCTTCGCCAAATTTCACAGTTTTCTCTTTGATATCTTTCGGTGTACAGCACTGGCATGAAGTTTTAAATCTCGGCTGGCTATCTTCTCGCTCGATGGGAAGTGGGATTGCGTACGACTCACACGTTCCAACACACATACCCAGTTTTACCCTCGTTTTCCTGCAGTTGTAACCATCTTTCACCGAAATTACCTCTTTATATCTTTTATAGCGGCACATGTGCGTGGACGTAATTGGCTTCTGGAAAAGTTGGAAGGCAAGGATGAACAACCAAATCGCAACCAGATGGATATACTTCGGCATTATCTGTTAACAAAACAATAAACATTTCATGCTTTATCTCTTAATTATGGATCATTTTATGTCGCAATACTTCTGGTATGTTAGATGCTTACAGATGGATTAAACATAACGACATTTAGAAGCTTGCATTGCCGTGACAATTGGGTCACTAAACAAGAAAAGCACTTGATTCCAAATAGACACGTCAGCCCGTCGACAGAAGGGCGCCGATTTATGCGAACCTAACCAAAAAACTTCACAACGAGTGCAAAAATCTTGACCCAATATCTACGTGATGCTTTAGCGCTACTACATTCTGGGTTCAAAATATCTGAGTGAGTGGTAAGATAAGCCCTCAGGACAAATAGCCCATCCAATATCTCACAGGTGTCAAACCTTTGAAGTACCTTGTAAAATGTGGGTGAGCACGAGCGGACATAAAGCGTGAGCGAAGAAAAGACGAATTGTCTGAATAGGACTTTGTAATAACGCATATGTTAGTCCACTGTTGGGTGGCGGACGAAACTAATGGGCCAATAATAACCTTTTGTTCATCTTTCACCCTTGTACTGGCTCTCTTTCACGCCTTCAGATTCGCACAACAAACTAGCGGTATTATAACAAATGCAAACAACACAATTTGATACGAACAATGGAAATTTCACACGTATATTAGCACAAGTCAGTCTCTCACAGGATAACCGACAGCAGAGGCACTGCAGTGCCACGACCCGGAACACGGTGATTGTTACCTACTTCATGTGGTGGCAATTTTGCTGGTTTGATGTACAGAGAGACAATACATGCAAATATAAGGTGCCTTATTCTCGTTACCCTCTACCACGATACCTAATCTACACTGAAACGAGAACATAGATCTTGATCACTAACTGCAATAATAATGGAAGCACAGTGTCAAATAAGGATTGATCACAGATCATCAAGTTTTCAAAACATCAGTATATTTAATGATCCCTGGAGGTAAACAAGAACACACTTTTCACTTGCTATTTAAAGAGATGTGTATTGGTTTGTCTGCAGTGTTAAGACCCCTTCGGAACGGCGACCGCGGACAAGAGGGCAGTCCCCCCTGGGTGGAAGAAACGTTTTTTTCCACAAATTTTGAAAATTCAAATTATTTACAGTAAACTGTTCCGTGATTAGTTAAAAGCTCTTCGAGAGCCGAATTGAGGGCCTAAGGGAAAAGTCTAAGTTGAATGCGTGCTGATAAAATGTAAGTTATGCGGATAACAAATCTCTATAAATTATTTTGCAATTTTATTTAGAAGGACAAAGAGGAAAAATGTTCATCTGAAATTGAATTGACTACAAAGGTATACTTCTTATCCTACCACATAAAAGTAATTATTGACTTTTATTATCATTACCATTTTTTTTCTCCCGAACTGTGATCCAATGGTTTGGAGTTCCTAGACAGTTTCTTTTTCTTGTAATCAATTCAAAACCAGCTCATTGTTTTACCAAAAATTTGTCCGCCATATACATGATGACGAACACAATGACAAACATTGTTGATGAGGTTTTAAACGTTGTAATTACATGTCAACCAGTTAAAAAGTAAACAACACAAACCAAAGAAATCCTAACAATTAACAACAAATAAACAAACAAATAATACGCGGGTAACGAAAAACTTAAAAACAAGTAGTCAGCTAGCTCTTTATAGTCAGTGCTGAAAATAGCCAACGAAACAAAGAACTCAAGTTGCTCTACCTTTTGGGGAAAGAAAAGAAATCCAAGTGACAGTACTTAGGAGATGTATCCGTCATGCCAGAAAAAATCAAATTCAACGAAGGAGCCAGTATCTAACGCCTACGATAATCACTTATATTGAGGTCGTAGCTAAGTGTACAACTTAACAACTTAACACGTGCACTGCGGACAAACTTACATAAATACGTAAGTAGACGCGTGAGAAGACACGTGAGTGAAATACGATAATTGACATCACGTTTGCTCCCGCACTCCCGATGATTTTTGGCACGTTTCGTAAGATAAAGCTGAAATGCTCAATTTGCGAGCCTTTTCTTAAACTACTTCACGGCAATCGCAAATGGTGCACTTAAGCTGAGCAGCCTTTACCAATCTTTACAATATAGAGCCACTCAAAACCGTGTAATTACATTGATTTTGCGCTGTTCCGGTGCTTTCAACGAAACGGTTTGGTAAAATAAGGAAAAATCCTAGTGAGTTTTCATCTCACACTTTAGCATGAATTTCGTTCGTCAAAATATCTTTGCATGTTAGGTATGGTTCTGATACAAGCACTTGGAGATAATGGAAGGCTTTAAACCATAGACAAAAAAAAAAAACTGGAATAAGCTGCGCACACAAAATATAGCCGGTTTACATGCCTTACATGTATCTTCAAGTCTAAATGCCAGATCTTAAATGATAAACAGTGAACTTAAATTCTTTCCACACTGACCAATGACTATAGAGGAATTTTTTTCTTATTTAGAACATAACGATTTTTTCTGTGGCTGACGACTTCCTGTACTAGCTGTGCGACAAGAAGTATCAACTAGAGTGAAGGATTCAAACAAGCCATTCTGAAAATTTCATAGAAGCGGCCGTAACAGTGAACCATATATCAGTTCTGCTAGGTAAAAACACTGATAACGAAAGTGACAGAAACTGCTAAAAAGATAGAATCCACCCAAGTTCAACAAGAAAAAAAAGTCCATCCGGCAGAAATCTTGCTCTGATCCACTTCACGTCTTTTCTTTCCCCCGCAATACGCGTCATAGCCTGAACTAATTAAAAATACTTTTCAGGGCCCATTTATATGGTGTGAGTATCCGAGACAATCTTTCCCAAGCCGAGCTAACTTTTCACGTATTCTTTGAAGAATTCAACCAACCGTCCGCATCCTTTAATTTTTGGCTCCCTTGCAATTTCAATCGCACTCTCTCAATTGGATACTTCATGGATACGCGTCAAAGCTTTTATTACTTGAAAATAAATTTAGTCTTGATTGTTTAGGTTCATCTCTCAACACTCTTAACTATCCTAAGCTAATTTGGTTTTATCAGCTGAGTTGACAATGTAAATTGGCCACAACAAAGAGTTTTCTGAAGCTGACGTTTCGCACGTCAGTCCGTCTCGCATCTTCTAATTAGGTACCCCCTCGGAAAGCATTATTTCATGGTTTTATTCCACTTTACCAGAAATTTAATTACGTTCATTTTAGTTCAGTGAGATGAAGAAAAGAAAAAACGAATTCATTAAATGGCTTTTAGTGACACTGTAAACCCTCAGCAGCGCTAAAACATAAATAAAGCACTGAAAACGACACGTCGACCCGAAATTGTTGCGCAGTAACTTACAAGCGTTGGAAGTAGAAGTGATATCTAACTTTGTGAGCAAATCAAGCATCACTTTGTAGATCATCACCTTCGTTTTAACCTGATCGATAGAAGTACAAGATAAACGTCCTCCAACACAATTTCCCTCAAATTTCGCTGTGACTTTTGCCCCCTGGAAAATTAACTTTCAAATTAACAACAAGGTGATGCATATACATTAATGTTACAGGCATGGCAAAAGAACGCGAGAAACGTTTACTGCTGCATTACCAGACTTTGATGTCATTTACTTGGACGTGTTATAGATTTTGGCAATACGAGAGATACCCATATTAGCCTTATCAAGTAAAAACAGGAGATATTTACCTTTCTGAGGTGTCTTGTACTACAACTTCTGATCATGCCCGACTAGAGACTTAACTGTTCCGGCGCTATCGAGTGAAAAACAACGACAACAACTCCGTCAACAAAGATTCAAAAGTGCAGTACCACTCTGTCAAAACTACTAAAGAAAGATTCTTCATCTAATTTCTTAACTGAAAGAACGGAAAAAAGCAAATTCACTTATTTCTCTTCAGCTGAAGAGAACTGCGTGCGAGCCATTGAAGGTCTGTCAGTACGAGGTTCAAGAAATGTGTGAGGTGCTTTTCTCGAAATAAATGGGCTTGATATTTTCTCTCAGTATGTCATAAACGACCAAAAACGAATGCTTTCAAAATGGAGAACAACAATAAAAACGACAATAATAATTGTACGTAAAAATAGTTTTGTACAGTTAGACGTCTACAGTAATCTCGAAGCATAGTTCGTCTTAATTGTAAATGTTTTCACTGCATTGACATATCCCCTTGAACCTCCAAGACGCGAAACAATTTCGTAAAAGTTCTTCCTACCTTTTCGCTCTTCACTTGCGTGATCTGAATAAACGGTAATTACAAAGGCAAACCACAGGCTTACTGTGGGGCTGAGTTCCTTTCAAACCGCGCGATCCAGTTCCGCGTCTCTTGAAGAAGAGCACTGTGCCGGACTCAGGGTTTAAGAAGTCAGTTTACAAATTACGGTACTGAAATGAAGAATTTTGGTCTCATGCGACGGAAGACTCACTTGCGTGTGGTCGTAAAATTTCGTCGTAAGATTGAAGTCAAGTATACTTCACTAAAAGAAGGCTAACCTTAAACGGTCGGGCATTACGGTCAACAACACAACAATGGTTATTTTTCTCTTTAACGTCGAGGTTTAAAACGATAGCCAATGGGGCTTAAGATAATGAACAATACGTCTCACTGTTGCGTGAAATTAAATAGTGGGTTTATTGATCGTGCTTTCTTCCTCTGGTTTAATTTATGTAAAGTAAATGATGTATTCACAGCACGTATCGGTGTGGGAAAATTCTTAAGAGCAAGCCTCAAGAGGCTCAGCCAATTAACTGCCATTGAAAAATGGTGCGAGCAAGTGCTGACATGACAATGTAAAACTTGCAAGACGTTGAGCATGTTTATCCTGTTCTGGATGCTTTCGATGCATTGTCTACATAATCAGTTAAGGATCAGTGAGTGCCAAAGAATCAATACGTCAAAACAAGTTTGCCCCTTTCTTGAGGAAAATGCGCCATTAGAGTACCAGATTTATTCTGAATATACACTGAGAACAAACCGTTGTAGTAAGCTTAGATCGTCACCTTCGATGAAAAGTATGGAAATTGTGGATGAACTTGAAAATCGACATTACAGTTTCTTTTCGAAGACACTCTATACTGTGTTCTTCACCTCAAGTAACAGAATAAAAATAAGTTGAGTAATAACTCCAGTATGGTGTCAAAGCTTAATGAATAAAATCCGACTGAAGTGGTATTAGTTAGGATGGGCAAAAAGGTTAAGATTTAATTTCTTTGCAGTTTCAATATCTTGAAATAGATTGTGGCGAGTAAGGACATCATTATGACATCAACATTGCACGAAAGCCAAAAAAAGGAAACTTGGTAACTAGACGAAAAAGAGTCTGTTCAATGGGGACATGTAAGGTCATCAGAAAATGAATTACAAAGTTTAGAGAAAGTTAGTTTTCGTTTCATAAAAGTAAACAGTTTTGGTGCCTTCAAATATACTTTAAGTGCAATATAATAACCAACAGTGGCCACTCACACGCATTTCAAGTGGGCCAGATTTCATTTCTAGTGCTCAATTTAATAGCAATGTTTACCGTTTTTGCACGCTTAAAATTCTCACCATATTCTCTGAAGATGCCTATAACCAAGTAAATCTTACAAATATTGGGTGTTAGTTTTGTGTAGCAATATTTTAAGACCCATGGGTAGATAATGACCTCCACTTCGCTGATTTCAGGAAATCAAAGCTTTAAATCGCAGCTCTCAACGAATTAAGGAACAATGTAGGTAATTTCTCTCAATTGACATCTGAAGGATTACTCTCCCACTGGTAACTACAAACTGAGCACATTAACGTGAATGACAAAGGCTCGAGTGTTCCTTCTGGGAGGCAAAAAGAAGCATGATTCAGCATTTCAAAAACTAGCGCCTAAACAAGGTCATCGCCCTCTTTCTGAAACTTCGCACAATATATGAACAGTTATTGACCATGTTCATGATAACGCTGTCTGCTAACATTCTACAGAGGCCCTTCCATGAAAACATCAATATCCCGCAGCATCTCTAAATAAGGAATTTGCTTCTGCCCCGCCTCTGCTACTGAGTAAGATACAGCATCTTTCAGAACTACACAGACCATAAAGAACGTTATTCAATCGAATCAATTCGATGGAAGTACTTGTGTTCAATGTCTGAGTTGTTAATGCGAAGATATACCAGAGAGTGGCAAGGATGCAAAGAATTGATCGAAAGGTTTTTTCCCTTAAGGCGATCGCACACACGGGCCTTGCATGTGTATCCAAATGTTAGATACAGTTTACACTAGAGTGTCAAAGGTGGGAATGCCGTACAAATATTTTAGCTTCCAGAGGTTATTTTTAACCAAGTTACTACCAGAAGAAAGATTTTCACTCCCTCCCCACTCTTCGTATTTCATCGAAATTTCGAGACTGCTTGGAAGGCCCTTAAAGGCATTGCAGACGGGAAGCCGGGAGCCAACAAGAAACTTCAGAAAATAGTCCCTTCTTTTATATTGGTTAATCGAGGTTGCACGATTCACTCCAACGAATATGCTTTATATAGTCTCAGATGTAACAAAAATGATGATTGGATATTTGTTTTCGCGACACTATATTATTGTACAATGCCACCGGAACGTTTTTCAGTTTTATGTAATATGTTCCTCAATAAAACGTGATAGTTTGACTATTTAAGGCTTGCACTTTTCTTAAAAGTGACGTCTAAAGTAACTCTGTAATGATGGACACTTCCTTTCTCCATTTTTTCACGAGCACTATGTATCTTTCTTTAGGATATGTACTTAAGCTATTCTATATATATATATATATATATATATATGTGTGTGTGTATGTATATATATATATATATATATATATATATATATATATATGTATTTACAGTTGGTTCGGGCTGCAAGGCAAAACATGCACGATGAAACAGAAGTATAACAATATACAGAAAAAAATTCAGGTTCCTGGAGTTTCAGAATGCCTGCAACAAGTAAACGCAGACATGTTCGTATCTTGGTTGATCACAGGTAATCGTACACACCCAGAACGCTCACGTACTCGTTTCCACGTTGCTTTGCAACATTTGAAGTCTTACTCAGACAGCTGCATACTATTGCGTTATTCATTGTGATTGTCAGTTACAAATCAACTTTCAGAACCATTACGGGCAAAGTTGGACGGTCCTTGATGGTAGAGTTGTGGAGTATTATTTCAAGGTCCGATCTAAAAGTTAATCACCCCAAACAGAGTTGGCACCATCCTTAAGCTATTAAGTTGAGCTGTAAGTGACGCTCCGTAAGCTTTCACCGACCCAAGATCATCTTCTACTTTTTGCAATAAATTCTAAAATACAAGAAATATAATTAAGATTATTATATGTCAATTGTTGACAGGCTTAATATAAATTTGAAGATATATATTTTTCGCACTGGTTTAAGTTAAAGACTGCTAATAAATACCTTAAGCTCCTCCATGTCTTTGTTGAGTGTCATGTTCTCCTCCTGTGACATGAGGACCACTTTTCTAAGCTCTCTCAGTTCCAGTTCTCTGTCTGCAACGAATCACTTTCAATTACTTGAACAGACTCGAAGCAGAAGGAAAATTACGGGCGAAATAAAGATGAAAATACAAAAGTGGAGAGACAAAACAAGGCAAAAAGACAGGGAAGGAAATGCAAATAAAATAACAATGAAAAATGTAAAAAAGAGCGAATGAAACAATAAAATAAGCAGAGCAGAAGGAAAAAGAAATAAAAGAAAAAACAAATGAAAAGCGTCTACATGTAGGGTGAGGCAATATATATTCGTGATGCTCATTAACAAATGAGCGAGTCAGCGACAAAAAATGAACCACTGAACGAGTGGAAAAAAATTGAATAAATAAATAAAACGTGCAGTGAGGGAGATGCACAAATTTCATTGAACAGGAGCAATGGGAGGAAACAGAGAAAATCAGAAACGGAAGGTAAACTATCTATTTTAATCTCCCCAACAAGCCCCTTTCTCTTCAAAGACTTCCTCTCTATTTAGTCACTTCCCCTCTTCCAAAATGCCACATTTACTATTGCAGTCACAGTTATCATTATTTTATGTAAGGTACTTTTATTATTTCATACACGTGATTGGTCTACTACATTCAACGTGACTGAATATGCCACAACATAAACTGAAGAATACTCGAATGAACCTCCCCTCATACCCAGCCTACAAAGATAATTGTCCTCCTGAGTTCATATACATGTACTTACTTAAGTTTTGTTCCAAGAACTTTTCTGTAAACTGTGAGATAGACACCATTGATTCATCTGATATAAGTGATGTTCCTATAGTATCTGAGACAGTGTTACAAGGAGCCAGGTCAGGAGAGTCATTTGGAACTTTCTCTGTGCCGTTGGCATTTTGTTCAGCTTCACGTTCAAATTCGCCTGTAAGCATCAAAAGATGCTGTTTTCCAAATAAGTGTTCCTTCTTGTTATGTAAGGAGCTGAAGAACTGGTTGCAAACTTTGCAGTACAATTCATTGGAATCATCTTCCTAAAGAGGTAAAAGACACAGAACATTCAGAAACAACTTTATTTTGTGAAAAAGTGACTGTGTCCTCACCCTCAAAAGTGGTTACTGTGAAGAGTGCTTTTCACCAGCCCAATTTTGATGTTTCAAATTCGGCCAAATACAAAAGACATCATTACTGGGCTCTAGGGAATAACTTCACAAACTCCCTACTTCTTATGCAAAGACCTACTCTTTTATGCTGAATTATAAAAACATAAAATTGGGCTATGGAGAATCATAAAACCAAAACAATGTAAGCCATCACAAGAAATCAAAAGACAAGGAAATTTGGCAAGGAGTTGGATTATCACCTTAACTGCAGCTTTGCATAATTTTCCCAAAGTGAAACTGTGACTGAAGTAAGCATGTAGGGGTGGAGTGAAGAGCAAATGAAGGTCAAATTTCCCACCCCTTTTTGCCCCTGTACTCCCAAAATGTTACTTATGATTCCTTAACACCTTTTAAAGATTAAAAAAAGCTTTAAAAAGCTATCATATAAAGGGCTGTGGAAACTGAAACTGTAACCAAAACCTGACTATAAGGGAGAAAGTCAAGTTTCTACCATTAAAGCCCTCTGGGATTCCACAATTAAACATGCACCAAAATGTTGTAAAGGTCACTTACCACTTGGTCACTTAACAACAAGCTAGATGGCACTTCTTCAGGGGTATCTACTCCTGAAATATGTGTACAAAAAAACCATTATTAACATTTG
Source organism: Pocillopora damicornis (assembly GCF_964200805.1). Taxonomy (NCBI): domain Eukaryota; kingdom Metazoa; phylum Cnidaria; class Anthozoa; order Scleractinia; family Pocilloporidae; genus Pocillopora; species Pocillopora damicornis. The sequence continues at coordinate 21,005,614 of NC_142671.1, forward strand.
AAAATCCAGAGCATAGCTTGTGAGTAGTACTGTACATAATTATGATATATTAACTTGCACAAGCCAGATTGCCATAATTAAGCAGCAGTCTCTGTCTAAGTCAGATTTACAATATTCTTCCTTAATGATCACACATGAACCTTTGAAACTGAAGTTTGTAACCCTTGAATGCAGTCCCAAACATCAGAACCCACAATTTTATAAATGTTATTTTTTAAAAAGAAAAATTGAAAACTACCACACTGACTTCACATTAAAGTTTTCAATGGTAAATGTATGCAAAGTAAACAAAATCCTCAAAGTGTCCACTGGTTTACAAACATTAACATGTACATTATCATAAACACTGTCTGAGACAGATCTGGCAGTTAACAAATAAATTAAGAACATGGCTTACCAACAATGGACTTGAGTTTCTTGGCACTTTGTCTTTTTATGAATGCCTGGTACTGTTCAGATTGTTGATAAATTTTAAGCTCTTCAATGTAACGTTTTTTATCTTCCTCAGCTTCATCCAAGTATTTCTGAACATTCCAAATAAATGAAACAAAAGCTTAAAACATGATGTTACTGAATATGAAAAGAAACAGACAAGCCCTAAGTTTCAGAAGTGAACAAATCTAACTAGGCAGCTCATGGTTTGAAATGTTTGTTTATGCCTAGTGCAACTTACTTTTTGAGAATAATTTTGTATCCATGACATATATATTTCTGACAGATCATTGATTAATGAGGTTTGTATGTGAAGTATTTTTGTGACCATTTTTCTTGACACATATATGTACTGAGCAGTGAAAGTTTGCTGTCAAGCTCAAGGAAACTTGTGCTTTACTTGAGAGTACAAATGTACACGTACATGATTGTACATCGACAAGTACATTATTGGGTCAAACATGAAGGGATTGAATCACTATAGTGCTCTGTCCATAGAGTCGGATGGAAAGAAGAGAAAAGTTTTGTAATCAGATGCACTGATAATAGGGGATTTAGTCATAAACATGCAAAATAAAACATGTGACCCTCCACATGATTTTAGGGACAAAGGTGATAGCACACTCACAACACGCTTCCACTTGAAAACAAAAGCTGGCTATTACATGCTTGTTGAGCATGCTAGAGCACCCTTAAATGAGCGCATGCTTTTGTTTCATATAACACACTACAAACAATAAAGTATGCTCTGTTGAACTATGAAGCGCGAGTGAGCGAACAAGCAAAGCATGTTAACCTTCAAATACAAAAGGTTTCTGAGAACACTAGGAAACTCAAGTAGATGATAGTAATGCACTTAGTCACATGTTCAGTCATGTGCTCTAAATTAAATTCAATCAACACCATAAACAAATGACAAAAACCATCATAATCTTCAGAATTAGCACACATACCATAAAAATTTTGAATGAAAACACCATATGATAGATCTAAACTTAGCAGTAGAACGCTTCACTTTGATCGTGTTACTGTAGGTACATGAAGAAGATATCCCTTTGTAATAACTTTGAAGCAACTGCTTGCATTGTGTGAAGGAATGGTGTTGATGTTGTACCTATAACGTGGATGTTTGGGAACTATACAGCGATGAAATTCATTTGACACACTCATTTGTGTACCAATATTTAATTTTAAGCTTACCAATCACAATTGAGTACAATTGAAAAACATTTTAATGAACAAAAGCTGGCTATCACACGCTTGTTGAGCATGCTAGAGCACCCTTAAATGAGCGTCATGCTTTTTTTTCATATAACACACTACAAACAATAAAGTATGCTCTGTTGAACTATGAAGTGCGAGTGAGCGAACAAGCAAAGCATGTTAACCTTCAAAGACAAAAGGTAGCGTGTGAGCGGACACAGCGCATTAGCATGTACCATAGTATGCAGCCAACATGTTAACTGATCGTAAAGCTAGAGTGATCATTACACAGTCAATGTACTCTCATTATTGCAGTAAAACTACTAGCCAGGTCAATTAAACCAAAGCTTGTATCAGTGTTTTATAATTATCAACTTCCTGATCAAAAAATTACCATAACATGTAGCCATAAATGACCTAAACGTTCATGTAAAAGCATATTCCATCAGATGGCCTGAGCAATTTTAATGGGATGGTAAAAAAAACCAAAAGTGAGAAATTGTCATTTTTCAATGACTCTCTGTTTCTGAGAACACTAGGAAACTCAAGCAAATGATAGTAATGCACTTAGTCACATGCTCAGCCATGTGCTTTAAATTAAATTCAATCAACACCATAAACAAATGACAAAAACCATCATGATCTTCGGAATTAGCACACACCATAAAAATTCTGAATGAAAACACCATATGATAGATCTAGACTTAGCAGTAGAACGCTTCACTTTGATCGTGTTACTATAGGTACACAAAGAAGATATCCCTTTGTAATAACTTTGAAGTGACCGCTTGCATTGTGTGAAGGAATGGTGTTGATGTTGTACCTATAACGTGGATGTTTGAGAACTATACAGCGATGAAATTCATTTGACACACTCATTTGTGTACCAATATTTAAGCTTACCCATCACAATTAAGTACAATTGAAAAACATTTTAATGAACAAAAAAGGTATTAAGCTTCATTTCATTTACTTAGGTGTGTTATCCTGTGTCAACTGGCATGCTAAGCATGACATGGATCATGCTTAACCAAAACAAATACCAAGCGTGCTTACTTGGCCAAAACAAACATAGTGTGTCCTTCATTGTTTAAAAATATTGTATGTGTATATTGAACACTCTAAGTGCCTTGTGTTGGCGTGTTGCAAGCTTGTGGTCACCTTTACCCCTGAAATCATATGGAGGGTCACATATTGTACTGTTCAATATATGATGATAGTGGGAAAATACTGCACAAAACACATAGGACAGGTACTGGCAGCTTACACCCTTGTGTTGGTTTTATGGCTTTTGTTTCACATACAGTTGCCATAATGGTTGTGATAACATGTTTTTCTTTGATTTTTTTATCTACCAAATACATACCTGTTTCTCCTCTTGCAGAAGATTGCTCCACTCCAAACCAAGTATCTTTGTTATTTCTGAAAACTGTAGATGAGGATGTTGTTGTTTCACCTCAGCCCGTCGACTGTTGATAAACCTCACATACCTACACATCAATAACCAAAGCTAATTATTTTGAAAAGAACAAAATTCTCAGTAGAAAAGAAAAGAGCTGAACAGAAATAAAACTTTAAAATACTCAATTGGCAACATTTTTAATATGATTGTAATTGCAGTGCCAGGCTGTACAAATTTAAAGGTAAGTGATTTGGCAACATACTTTAAACACAGCTCTTTGCAAAAATAAGTAATGATAATAGGGGTAACTGGATTCCTTTTTGTTATTCATTTTAATGTTTTATCTGACAAATAAGACCAGATGACCACTAAGTAGGAGTATGACTAAATTAAAAAAGACTTTTTAATCCCAAGATTTTATGATGAAATCTTCCTTGCAATGGCTATACTTTTCCTGTCAAAGTAATAAAGGGAACTAGGTAAAGATAATTAAGACCTAAACTGACAAGTTTGTCTCTTTTCTGCACCTGTTAGTTAGATTAAAATACAATGCACATTCATTTACATTACAATTAATCTACTGAAATTGTGTGATGAAGCTATATGCTGATAACTTCTCAGATTTAAAAGGTATAAGTGGTGTATTTAAACATGCATGGCTAGCATCTCAAAGCTACATACACATAACTTTGTAATTTGTTGGTTGATCTTTACATCTTAACAAACAGAAACTCAATTATAACCTAAAAGAATACATACCCAGTAATTGGGGCTTTTGGCTTATTTAAATCACCAAATCCCTTCTTCCTTTTTTTACCTTTAGGCCAACCACCTTTTCTTTTCTTGGTTGGAAAAAAGAACAGAAAAGAACAGTTAACGTACAACTCAAGAAATATAATGGGCAGGAGGTCTGTTTGCTAAAAAAACTGTGCACAAGGTCTTGAGTATGGCCTGAGGCACTTAAGACCACGGGCACAGTTTTTTTTCATACTAACAGACCAGGACTGGTAACAACATTAATTTAATTTTTTTCTGCTGGTTTGCTTTTTACCCCTTTGATGCAAATGAAATGGAAGAAAATTTTAGTCTTGTCCTTAAAATAGAAAGCTAGAATGGTTACGAGTGCAGGATAATAGCCTATCAGATTCTAGGATTTAAGGTTCCACCTCACTGAGATACTTCAGGAAAATAAATACTTTGATTAGTTCTAATAAACATGCATGGAATATATATTTGATGCAATCACAAACAGAATATCAGTAACTTGGAAAAATATCCAATAAAAAACTAGTTGTATTTTAAAGCAATGTATACTGCATACTGCCAATTAACACTCTCCTAGGATAGTGTTAGTCAGGAAGTGAATTATGCATTTGAAAAGCTAATCAAGTTAACTCTATTTATGATTATGCAAGACAAAGCTTCTCTCACCTTAACCCCTGTGGGTGCAGTATTTGATGCTTCCTCTGCTAACACACTACCCTCTGGGAGAGAAGTGGAAGGTGGTAGCACATTTATGGTTAGTTCATTAGGATCTGTGACATTTGATGAACTGGGAGTGACAGATGTAACATCATCTTCATTGTTTAAGTCAGTGTTTTGTTGAATTGAATCACCTTGCTCAGGCTGCTGGACAGCAAACAACTGGCTTTCAGGAACTGTCACAACTGCTACTTGATTGTTAAGCACACCACCTTGAACAAGAAGAATCATTACTGTGGTGCACTGTACCCTTTCAAGGAACAATGAATGGCTTACATTTTTTTGCCCACATAACAGCCAGGTTTGCCTAAACTGCACCTCTTTTCAAGCATGAACATTTCAAGTTTTTGACAGAACTCCCTGTGCTTTTAAACAAGAAGAGCACATGTATTGAAAGTGTTGTACCAACTTTTTAATATTTCAAACTGCATATCATCAGCAAAAGGCAACTTCACATTTCTGGTAAATCCTTTCATGTACATCAACTTTCAATCATCAGAGTTCTGAGAGCAATGAGGCAAACCAGCTTACCAGAGTGTAAAATTGGTTCATTAGTAAAACAAACCAGTTTTTCTACACAAACTTGATTGTAATATTGATCGTTATATTGTTATATTTGCCATTCATGGTATCTTGAAAATAGCGGTATGTACAAGTACAGTGTTCATGTGCAAATTTAATACTAGATCAGTTGAAGTCTAGTGTTTACATTGTAGCAAGATATCCCAAGGTTGTAAATTTGTAGTTTTACTTCTGTCAACTGATGTTTTAAGTTTTAATGAAAATCCCCTTTGTAGACATCTCTCTAATATGAACACCTCATAGTTTCCTTTAAATAAACCTCTATAATATGCACCAAATGTTCCTAACAAAGAGAATAGGCACTAGATCACAGCTCAAGGGAGCAAACTGTGAAAAGTCTATTACAAACGCTACAGTGATCAGGTGGTCATTGTTGGTGATTACAGTATGTGATAAAAATTCCTGTTTGTAATTACACAAACATGAACTATTCTCTATAAACCACCAAGCCTTACAAAGGAAATTACAGTTACTGTAGTTAACAGTAGCCAATCAAAACAAAAACTATAATAATTTATATTCAATGGAAAATTCAAAGTGTAATTAATTTGATGTCCATACAGTTAATACCCAGAACTTTTTCCAATAACAAATTAAAGAACAAACTTTTAGAATGCTGAAATGACTACAATATATTAATTATTATTAATAGCTTTTAACAATATTTTCATCTATTTAACATTTGCCTGTCTCACACTCTCTTGAAAGATGATTTTCAACACTGAAGTGCAGAATTAGTTTTATTTTTAAGTTCATTGTGGTGTTGCTGTTTGTTTCTTCTTCTGAGACACCTTCTCAGTAATGTATATCAATAAAGATGCATGTTCGTGTCCGTTTTTCAAGTAAAAGTAGACACTATAAACAGTCAATGCAGTCGTAAAAATTATGTCCTTGCAGTGAACCTTGTTAACTAGTCAACACTCTGGTATGGATAAATGTACATGTACATGTACTTCATTCTAGAAAGACACAACTGCTACAGTATTTAAAAATCAAAGAAAAAATTGTGCAAGGCAAGTTCTACACTTACCTGGACAAGTGAGAGCTCCACTTGAACTTACAGCAAATGTTGCCACTCCGTTACCTGATATTGTAACACCCCTTGAATAAACAAAATAAAGGGCACTAAATTAATTTATACCACAGGCAACTAACAAAGGCCACCTTTGTGCTTTTCTATTCAATAAACCACAACATGTACACAACTTGGTACTTAATAATTATGTTATAATTGTTTAAAACACAACTCAAATGTATACAGTGTAAAAACCATGCTCAAGTAAGTTTTTTTTCCTGAGAGGTCAACATGAAATATAGTTTATAATCAAATATTAAATAAATTAAAGTAAGTTTCTAGAGAAATTTTGGTGATGCATCAGTGGAAGAGTATAACAGGGTAATATAGTGCTATCAATTGAGTTGAAAACGTAAAGTGACCTTCATTAAGAGTTTAAAGGCTGGTGTTTCATGTGTTAGCTCTTCATCAGAGCAATTGGAGGGGTTGTGGGTTGTGTGTGGGTTTATATACAGAAAATGGAGTCAATGGTTTATGGTAATGAGGAAACAAGAATAAATTAGTTGAATGAAGAGCATCGGTCGATGCCATGGGGTTAAGAGTGCCAATTTTGGAAGATATCTTCCAAAAAAAAAAAAAAAATTTAGCCTTTGCACTTTCACTTGTGCTTATAACCAACAATGTTCTTTTGAGAAAAAAGGTGCATAGTGCTTTTCATGTATGGCAAATGGTTTGCATTAAAGAGGAAAGCAAATCCTTAAAATTTTCTTCAGTTTTAATGTAACCCTTTACTGCATAGAGAATTAAGATCCTGTTTATGATTTTGTTGGTTTGTTTGTTTTTTAACAGTGCAAGTGGTTAGGTTTGGAAGTGACCTACAGAACACATGTAATGGTTACTATGTATCCAGGTGAGTTCTCTCACACGAGCAAGTTAAAGCAGCCACTATCAGCAGCTCAGTACAGTACATTTTGTTAAGTTTTTTCACCCAGTATGTGCTACATGTCTGCTATGCATTGGACGCCAGAAGGGAAACGCAAGCAGGGTCGCCCCAAGATCACATGGCAACAGACAGTTGAGAAGGAAATAAAGGAGATGGGGAAGACCTGGGAGGGCATCAAGTTCATGGCAAGGGATCGCCAGATGTGGAGGGAACACGTTGCTGTCCTACATGCCTGTTAGGCGTAAAGGGCATGAATGAATGAATGAAATGTGCTACATGTATGATGGTTCACATGTACCAAAAGACTAGTATGCACACTTGGGATGCGAGATAGTAATGATTATGAACGACCTCAGAAGAACACAGATATTTATGGACTTAACCATACATTGTTCACGTCTGAAGTGAAAGCAAGCAATTGGTATCTATCATTACTAATAAAAACTACACTGGCTTCATTACGTTTAGATATTTAGAGCTCTACTAGAGAATCAGTCTCTAAAAATATTATTTGTAAATAACTAAAGAAATCAGTAGAAAGGGGTTTCTTTGCCGTGAATCTTTTGTCTTGTTTAGATCCACAACCAATTATGATTATTCTCTGTAACCTGAGGACACGTACCTTGACATATCTGGGTAATTTTGAGTCACAACAACCTCGGCAAAACAATTCACTGACGATGCAGCGGTTTCAAAGCTTGTCTTGTCTCCCTCAGATTCTTGGTTTGAAGAAAACGTTGGCATAAAGCTCAGCTCTGACACAGGAGAATTCTCCATTTTAAAATGTATCCGATGGGTCCCCGCTTACTAAAGTCAGTGGTATATGTACTTACGTTGTGTATGACTATTTTAAAAGACTGTCCGAAAAATAGCCGACCGTCAGACTCATGCGAGTAGGGGGGCCATAAGCGCAACGAAACTTTATTTACTTACAAATCAGATCTAAAAAAAAATCAAAAAGAAAAAAGGCTACGAAAAGCTTTTGAAAAGAAAGCGCGACATTCGCCTTTTTTTCTCCAAGAAATTTTCTTTTCGCTCCGTGTTTACTGATGCATAGAAGTCCAAAAATTTTGTCACCTTTGATTTTATCTTGATTAATCTTAATTATCACTAAAAACCTCTTACTGTCTCGTTTTATGAGTGATAAAGTTGGAGAGTGACGAGTTTCATCCAGCATGACCCTTTTTTTTTTCACTCTGTCGGTTTCAGAATTTCGGTTTTCTAAGGCTTTTATTGATACTGTTAATTCACCCCAGAGAATTATCAGCAACCCCTTGGACTTTTGTTATGTCGTCGTGTTTAATTTGCGAGGTGGATTCGTTGTTCAATTATTTTTCTCTCGTATTAACAGCTAGTTTACTCCTGTGGGACACACCTTTTGTTGATCATGGTGCAAATTGCTAACACCATTAATCTTGTTTTCTTAGAGACCGCTTCTATTGTTTGCACCTTTTTTGTCACTAAGTAGAAAGGCATAGTTTTATTTTGCGTCGGATAAACAATTGTGTCATTGGAACTTCTGCCATGAGCACAAGTTTAATTGAATGATGCAGGAAAACAAACCGCCAAAGAAAACAATACAACGAGGGAAGTTTTCAGTGTCAAGGTCTTTCTCCCGTAAGAACGGTGGCCACCAAAGCGAAACCTCGTCTCATGCGTCGAACTCATTACGTGATCGATTTGCTCTGCCAGAGAAACATTTGGAGCAAGCGGATGAAACAACCAACAAAGCCATGATCGCTTTACCGAACCTTCCTTCCATATGTGAGTTTATAATGTTCTCAAACAACCGGCCAACGACGCAACCTGCAAAGCAGTTGTGGCCGCTCACAAAACTTCCACCAATGTATGGTGGCAACACGAGACAACGAAACACAGCTAATAATATGAGAGTCACAATTAACTCTGCCAATTATGGACTAACAGAGCATAAGAAAGCACTGGCAAACAAAGGACCTGTTACGTGCTCTAAAAAAGACATCCGCATGGAAATAAAGGGCAAATTGCCTGAAGACTACCGGAATCCCACGATCAAAGAGACCAAAAAAAGAATTTGGGATTGGTTGAGAGAATCAGAAGAACACCAACCGGCCTATGTGCGGCGCGCATACACTTATAGAAAAACTATAGAATCGAACCAGTCGGATGACACGCAACGTCAAACATTTCAACAAAAGTCGACCCTAGCACAAAAAAATTAATTTACACTCAGCTAGAAGTAAACTTATTAATGGCGCTTGAGTTTTTTATGGTTTACTCACTAAGAAAATTTACTAACTTCTTCTTTTGTGTTTTCCATGTGGTTTGTTCATTTTTTTGTGGTTTATCTAAGTCTGGATGTTGTTTTACACGCAACGAAAAATGAAACTGTCATGAAATTTTCCTATTGTAAGTTATCATCAAATTTTCTTACAACTAGCACGACAGGTTTCATAATGAGGATATCTAAACACTTCTAGATACTAGTTCTGTACCAGTTCTGTGCTAGTCATAAATTCAAGTAAAGTATGTCACTCATAAAAAATAAGGTACACAAAGAGCTTATTCTTAGCGAACTGAAAAACTCAATTAACCAGTCAAGCAAACAACAAACTGCCTGTAAAACAAATTGTAAAGCTTATGGTCAGTGGTTAACGACGTTAAGGTGTATTGCCAGTCGAAGGCACTCGTCGTCTGATCTGGTTTGTTTTCTTTAACTGATTTTCTTTGAGACAATTAAGCCAATGGAGCGATCCTATCCCGGAAATGTTCTTAGTTGAGGTAGTCTGGCGTAATGTGTCTCTCAAGTTGTAAGTAAACAAGTTAAAGGCAGTGACATAAAATTGAGGTGGACCAAAGAACAAAAGAGGTATTTGACTTTTTTTCAAAAAAACAGTTTCGAAACTTAATGGAATGTTTTACCCGCGCACTAGTAGACACAATAGTTTATTGCAACCACAGAAAGCCGAGACTAGCTTGCGCCATAAATCTTGCTGATTTTTTAAAAAGGTTTTGCACTACCTGCATGTATGCTTGACTAGTTCTCACATGGGAAATTAGGTTGATGGAATTGTCCTTTATGTGAAAGTTAAGTGCAAAACGCTGAAATAGTGATAACAACTTGCGTATGCTAATGATACCGAGGCCTTAAAGCCAGCATTTTGAAACAGTCCTCTTCGCGTCAAGGCATTGTCTATGCTTACAGAATCAGATGACATTACTTGTATTTCTTGAAGCTCCTATCAGATTTTTTTTTAACACAAGCACATTCATTCTCCTAAATAAAGACTGAACGCTATCAATATTATCATAGTGAAACTAATCGTACGTAAGAATTAAATCAAAGGTACACTTACGAACATGAAGATTGAATTGGTGACCTTTAGTATTTCTAAGCCAGGAATTGCCTCCCGACAGCTTGAAAGAAGAATTTAGAAGTAATTATATATCATGTTTTAATTTTCTCAATGACTTTGTTTATTGATATAATTTTATGATTCTTTGTTTCATTGTTAATTTGATTGTCAGAGTTATATGAAGACATAAACATGTGACAGCATTTCAACCAGGTACCTGAAATCTCCTTTCGTTTAAATTTCTAAAAAATTTTTTTGCCATGTGCTTTACGAGAAAGAATAAAATATATAGTAACAAAATCCTGGTGTACGCGAGACAGAAGTACTTCCTCATGTTTATAACTATATTATGAGCACGAAACTCTTTTCAACATCAGCAGTAGCGTATATCCTGATTTTTGCTTCAAGTTTTGGCTCGATATTCGATGGTAAGTAGGGAAACGGAGAACCTCTAATAGCTTATTGATTATGGTGATTATTTTCAGAACTATAAAATATAATACATTAAGATAATAAATTGTCACGCGATTCTGTTTCTTTTTTGTTTAGATGAAAACGAAAGTCAGGAAGCATCTGCCGCAGATTTGCTTGAGCTGTACGATAGACAAATGCAAGGTTAGAGACAGACATATACAATTTTGTTAAGAACTACAAATAAGACATGTTGTCATGTCTGAAGACATAAATGCTAATCAAATTCTGGGCTGTAGATTTGTGCAGGCATTCGTTCTTATGTTAGCAATTTCATACGCCTGCACTCACTGAATGCCCCCACCCCCCGATCGTTATCAATCTGTCAAGTCGGCCGGTCAACCGTCTTGCATTTGTATCTGTTTGTATTTCAATCGCTCTGTGAATACATTTTTCCCGAGTCTGCAAAATATCCGTGACTGTGCGGTGGATAGCTTTACCCACCCGTCCTTTCGCAAAATCAGAGCCTAGCCTATATTTGCAGGTTAACAAAATCGAGCAATGATTCGTTAACTCACTCGCGCATACTTGCGTTTGTGAGTTGGCTTCAGCTTGCGTTCTTTTGTTCATGGCAGCGGTTGGGATGGCAAATAGTCGTAACTAATGGTTCATCTATTCCAACGACTCTCCCACCTATAGAAATTTTTAGGATTGTTTCAATACTTTCGATATCATTAAAAGGACTTATTAATATTGTTACAAGGTGGAAGTGAAAGTTTTAAGAGCATAATGGCCCGCGTGCGTGAACTTGAAAAAAACTTTGATCGATATCCGCTTGGCACTGTTGGCTTATGCTATTGTTTATTTTCATTTCTGACAAACGCTAATGAGTGAAATAGAAGCATTTGGAGAGCTGAACCTTGGGAAAGATTACTTTGAAGGTGACATGCTATTAACAAAGCACCAAAGAGACAGCATCCAAAAGTATTGGCAAGACACGGTCGATAACACGCCAGTGGAGAGGGATTTCCTGCAGAATGGTTTTCTACAACTTTGGCTAAACAATACGGTGCCATACACCATAGCACCAAAAATGCGTAAGGCAGCTTAATTAAATTGAATCCAAATATATAAACAATTCTATGACCAATTCAACTTTGTCCCATATGGTGAAAATGGTAAGAAATGATCAGTGACGGTCACAGTAATGGAATGTATTTTTTTCACTGGACGGGAGGCCCACAGGAACATCGTGCCTGGAGCTGAATCACGTAAGCTTGACTCTGGACTGAATCGAATTCCATAGAAAGAAACTCCCAATTCTATAGTTCCTTAAGTGCATATGCAAATGAGACGCACATGCCATGCGTTCACTAATATACATCGCTGTCTGTGATCTATTAAAACATGTCAGGTCATAAAGAAGGTCATAAACAAACTTTTGAAGAAGAAATTATCCCCAGAGCCATATGTTTTACAATCCAACATAATGACGAGCTGAGATTCAAAAAAATAACCTAAGCGGTCGTAAACTTTCCAAAATTATTGACTTCGAACGTCACAACTTTGAATCTTGCTCTGCAAAGCCTACCTGTAAAATAATGTAGTCTCGCACTCTTTTCTATCTCTTGGTGAATTCTTTGAACAGTATCCTAAAGAGCATTATTGAATCAATTTATGATTATTTACGACGAGTCGAAAAATAGCGCTGCTGTGTGAGTGTGCTCTCCGCGTCGGTTCCCGCCTTGAATTGTGTGCGGCCCGCGTTGATTCCAATTCCCGCCATTTAAGTTAAACTCACTTTGAGATTTCTGACATACTCCGGAAGCGCATGCGTCCGCGGCCGGCCAGGTTCCCAAGGATCGTTCCCAAGTTGTATGCAAAATAGCGACTTCCGGTAATTTGGTGTTAATAACTGAGTTGAAAACGAAAATTCGCCACCATAAAGAGTTTAAAGGCTGACGTTTCGAGCGTTAGCCCTTCGTCAGAGCGATCGCTTTACGGTAGCCAATTTGCGTTTTCAATTCAGTTGTTCACACTAAATTATCTGACGTTTAATATACTTTTTATTGCAGGCGAGGCGAGTCTCACAAACATTCGTGCAGCTATCAAGGAATGGCAAGACAAGCTTTGTATCGTTTTCAAGGAGCGGAGGTTCGAGGATGACTATGTGGAGTTTGCATATGAGGGAGGGTAGGTAATAACTCCAAAAAAAAAGAAAAAACGAAGGCAAGTAACGCTCGTGAATGAATAAATGCAGAGCTGGTTAAGAAGAATTTTTACGTTAAAGATTATGAATCGTGTTCACTTCGCAAACAGTACTTTTACGATTTTGTTCTTTGTTCCTAGCTCTTAAGTTTTTGCTCTTTATGTTTTCAATAGTTAAGATTTCAAGCCTAAGTCTCCTTAAAATTGTTAAATTAAAAGCGATTATGTGAAAAAGTTGTGCTGGTCAAACGAAACCATTTCTTCTCATTCAAACTGCATTTTAGTATTCATGCGATATGGTGATTATATTTGTTTGTACGTTGTTTGTTTTGTACGTAAGGCTTTTACGTATTTTTTTTCTAGTTGCTCTTCAAGTATCGGCCGCATTGGAGGTCGTCAAGTCGTATCTGTGGGATCTGTTGGAACCGAATATGCAGACATGTCCTGCAGGTCTCCTACGCCTTACGGAAGCAACGTGACTATCACTTGTAGTAAAGGCAGCATAATGCACGAGATTGGGCATGCACTTGGCTTCTACCACGAACAAAATCGACCAGACCGTGATATGTACGTTACAATAGTTTGGGACAATGTGATGCCGGGTAAATTAGACTGATTTATCAAGTTTCATTTTTTTCTTTGTTGTGGAATGTAACCTCCTCTCATTAATTGATGAGTGAATAAGTGATAAAGAGAGATAGTCTAGCGATGTAAATGTCTTCGTCATATTTATCTTGACAGGATGTAGAGTCAATTTTAGGAAAGAGCGTTTTCTGACGATTTACGGGCAGGATGTCCCATACGACTACAATTCGGTGATGCACTATGGTTCTTTTTTTTTTGCCCGTGAGAGAGGTATGAGGACCTTACACGCAAAGGTTAAAGGTGTAAACATTGGACAAAGAGAAAGACTAAGCTCTTTGGATATTCAGAAAGGACGGTTGCTATATCAGTGTGATAGGGAAAGGGGTGAGCAGCGTATTGTGTTAATCTTTTTCATCGCTTAATTTGCGTAGAATGATTTTTTAGTTTATATTTCCAAGTTTTTTAGATTTGTGTAGTGCGATGCAGATCTAGAAAACTTGTGCCTTCCTTTGAATCAATGAGCAGAAAAACTTAAATCAATGCGTGCAACTATGCTATTCGTGTTTTCCCGCGCTTCCTCATTAACCCATTGTGATATTTTCCTTTGCTTGGACTATCGGTTGTAATTACTTTGGTTTTGCCTCTATTACACCTAGTTGAAAACTGCTTATTTTATTAGAATAGCAAGCCGAGTTCAAGCTAACATAAGTGAGCTGGCTGGTGAGAAACCTTTTGGGCACGACACTTTGAGTCTGGGATAATGAAGAGGAAGGAGAATGAGGAAGATTTAGGAGAATAAGGGGTAGAGAAGGGAAGTAAAGAGAAGAGAAGAGGAGATGAGGGTGGGGCAGTCAGTGGGGAACGAAGTCGCATCATGGGAGGGCAATAAGCTGTCGAGAAAATTTTGTATCGCTTCTGTTTGGTGAAGGGAATAGTCTTTTTTATATTTTAAACTGTTCACCAGAATGACCGACAAAAATGATCTCTTCAAGTACTTCAAAGAGTTCACTATATATTTCATTTGGAATAGGATAAGGACAGAGGATCCCGGCCCAGTTGCTCAAAGGGTGGATAACGCTGTTCAGCGGATAAGTGTTACCAGAACGTTTTGTGCTATCCAACGGATAGAGATTTATCCAGTTGGTAGCCTTATCCACCCTTCGATCAACCGGAGCTTGGTCTGTAAGGAGTGAGGATCTGGTCTGCGAGTTCATTAATGTCTCTTCATGACTGAACTGGTCTGGCCAGCGATAACTGACATCGATTGTCATTATTGTAGAGAAGATGAGACGACGAATATGAGACTTCTATGGAGAAGTATGCTTCAGAAACCATGGATCTTTATCGCCACCATTTGAAAGTATCCATGAAAATAAACTATCTACCGCAGTTTTAAGATTTTGAGGAGTTTCCTAACGTTTGAAAATTGTCTGCAAACATGCTGAAAATTCCACTACTGATGGACACCGCCACTTTGAAAACAAGCCAGTAAAAACAGCTCAAAAACAGCTGCTGTCCTGTTTACCAAAAATAAAATATCGTTATTTTATTGAAGTGTAGCTCATACTTGCTCAAGTCGAACGTCACGAGATGGAAAAGATAGGTTGGAGACTTTGTTACGATTAAGGTAAATGGCCAGAGTGCGAAGCATATTCAAAACTGTATGGCGGCCTCAGTAGTCGAACTTTTGGCAAATTTGAAGACAACTTTCCAAAGGTCAAAACACGGTCAATGTCATAAGTTCATATATACTGTTTAATGGTGGAGATCAAAGTTTATGTGGTCACTGAAGAATACTTGTTTTTCAAGACAGCTGATACTCAGACGAGAATTAAGTAAACTTTGAACAGAACATCAGGGACTCAATTTTCTCACGTGTTGCCTTTCTAAACTCTCTTAAAGGATCGACAGTGGTTGGAGTCAAGTAATGTGATGCAGAGTCCGGCCGGTCTTTGATAAAACGTGTAAAAGAAATCGAACAACCTGAATTTGGAGTCACTTCAGACATTGTGGAGCCTATTATGCATGCGGATTTAGGAGACAGGCTGATATATAGTTAACGCTTAAAATTAAAACTTCAGCCTCATTAATATCAGGTGTAATTAAAGAATGAAAGAAAATACTGTTTCGCCTCTTAATCGTTACCATTTGCCCATGAATCATTGCAAAGATAAAATTGAAATTTGAAAAAACATATTTTTAAAATGTTTCTTATTTTAGAAAGTGAAATCTTGGTAATTTCAATTAATAAGCTAGAAAATCTTTAACCTCACCTATAAGATTAAAGAGAATGTACCACCTACCATTTGTAACTATGTTTAAAAAGGCTCCATTCGTGAGCACTCAGGAAAACTAAACCTACTAGCAAGTTATAAAGTTATCAGCTGGGGAGGAAATAAAATAAGTCTTAAATCAATAGTGTTGGGGTTAAGGTACAACGGCGATTGCAACGAGAATGCGGTAAAACAAAACGTTTCATGTGCAGAACAATGGCTCAACACGTATGGTTTAAAACTTTACAAATTTCTAAGATGTTTCTACAAATTACCATCGCAATTGACTATTTAGCGTATTCTCAGAGCGGAAATCTCATGCTAACGGTACGTGAAGAATCATGTAGTTATCTTAAGCTAAACGCTGCCCCAACTTGTAATGAAGAAGAGGGGACTACCACCATTCCATTCGTCCAATGTTTGAGACCATCGGCGAATCTTCAACATAACTGTCACTTTATTTTTCAAATCGACATGCTGTTTAACGTCACTATTGAGACAGCTTTAAAACTTTCTTATATCTCAGCAAGTCGGTGCCAAATAATTCTATGACATAATATATCAGTATTGGGTATCATTAGCTTGAATTTGCCTCCTGACCTAAGACCTCTAGTTCAGCGAAATGCTTTTCCACTTTGATTTCATAACTATAGGACATAAATAACTTGATAAAGCAATTACTTCACTTGACTAGCATTGCCTATGTCGTGTGAGCATTTTTCATACCCTTTAAGACAAGACAATAAGAAAGCTCAATGCAAGCATTTTATGCTTAAATTAGACATTGTCTTTAAGGTCCTACAATGGGATACCAGTCGTAAGTGATCTCAAGCATGAACCAGTACCTGCTTAACAACATTGCTGGTGAACCAATCGCGTTGTTTGCTGTTTTACGCTCCATACATTCTCTTTTATTTTGTGGACCATCTTTCTAAAACGAAAATCTTAAAGGGAAAACTTCCCTTTCAGATATCCCCGGTGCAGGTGAAAGAAAATTGAATTTTTAGCAGGTAAGATGCCCTTTTGATCTTCATATTTTTTTATGAAATATATGTTGGTTCCAAACTAAATGGAGTCGTAATTTCTACGAATTCGCTGAATGGCTGTGATTCACCGTATTTCAACTGCAATTTTAACTGTTATATTACTACAGTCTCACACTTTATGCTTGAAGTTATCATATATGAGGCGAATTAACTGTCAGTGATCAATTACGCCTGAAAATGGCAATGATCTTATATTCGACATTCCTTGTGGCTCCATCTGTCAAGCAAAATCTTTCAACGATCATTTGAGGCAAATCAATGCCTATAGGGGATTTACACAATAACGTTTTTTCAAGACATACTCATTTTTTCCAATTTGAATTTTGTTTTCGAAATTCCGTAGGAAGTCGTTCCAAAATTCCATTCTTTTCATTGTGATTTGCCTGCTTAGTGGCTAAATGATACCTGCAGTTTTTACTCTGCCGAGCACCATTTGGTACCAGCGCTTTTGTTGTCTTTCCATTTTTACGCTTTTGAGAAGTACAATAAAAACACCGACTCGAGAAATAAACAGAACTAATCGAGTTCTGAAATACTCATTTTTTTTTCTTTTCAATGATTTGGTCAAACTCAGTGAGTTTGTATTGCACCGAAACCTGAGTTCGTAAACGCACAGTACTTTCTGAAATGGTTCAACGAGTATTTGTGGGAAATATAGAATGTACTGCTGTTAACTACATTAATTTTTTCGGTTCCATCCTGAAGCCGCATAAAACCCCTTGCCCTCCCTCCCCCATTTTCTGTTTAATTATTTTCATTGACTCTCCAACTGTTCAATTGATGCAGTTCAGTTAAAAGAAAGTTCTCATGGGACAGGCCAACCAATCAGAACTGTTGAGAATTACTCAAATTCGAGCTGTCTGTCAATCGTGCAATTACTAATGTATCAACCAATTTTTTAAAATTTTTTTGGTCATTGTTTTGTGCTCTCAAGGAACAGGAGGGAAAGGATGAGAGTTTTAGGCCTTCCAGTTTTTGTTTTGTTAATGCAAAACATTTTCATATGCCGAGGTAAGAGTGTAAACATTGTATAGTTGTAGATTGTTTTAATCGTGTGGTTACTCCTCTTGCTCCAGCCACGAGCCGATTAATCCGGCTGAAACCGAGCAGGAATAAAGAAAATGAATTGAAGAATGAAAAACTATATATACTCTTAAGGAAGATAAATAAAGCCAGGATGGAGGACTTGAGAAGAATATTTAGTATCAGGAAGTAATACGAAAGCAATAATTTCCTTGCTCAATTTACTTAGTGTACAAGCCTTTAATTCTTCATTTTAAAGAAATTGCTTGATTGTAACTGCATTTATTAAAATATATAACAAACTTTATTGGTGACACAGTCCTTTCGGGGTGCATTTGCTTCTAAAATATTACCTTACGTTAAAGTAGTAATGCATTTTAGCTTTTTTTTCTCCCTCAGCCACTTTAAGTGAACCAGACAATTCTACAGATTTGGATCCATCCATAGACCCCGCGAATCTGAAAATGTATGACCAAGAAATGGAAGGTGAACGATAGCTCGTTACTTGCTTTACCCTAATAGTAAAATAATGTTGGTACAATCGTAAAGATAACTGCATACCGAGAATCTTTGTCATTATCGCCATTTTTTGTTATGTCATCGACATAGCTATCCTCATCAGCAGCGTCATCATCGTCGCCATCAATATGATAGATGGTGACGCAAAAAATTGCTTAAATCCTTTAGTTTCTACTCTTTCTACTGGGTGAACGAGCCAAAACTAACACAATATACATTTCCTGCTATGATTTTCTTAGCGATAAGTGTTTGTCCGGTGTACCATCTTGTAAGAAGCTTATACAGTGATATTACCTGACCAGCATGCCTGGTAAAAGACGAATAGTCCATAAACAGGTAGATGCGATACGATTACGGTAACATTTTCTTTAATGCCACTTTTTTTCAGCAACATTAGGAGAATTAAATCTTGGAATGGATTACTTTGAGGGAGACATAAAGCTAACCCAACAACTTAGAGACTACATAAAGGCCTCTCGGGGAAGAAACATTCTCCAAGCCAGAGCACTTATAAGAGATGAACGAAAATTGTGGCCTAATGGTGTGGTGCCATATGCGCTTGCTAGTGATCTGAGTAAGTAAAATCAGCTACCTTAAAACAAGCAAAAGAGTTTGTGCTCTAGGCCTTTACAGATTTAGTAGAGAGGTCTCCTCTCCTAAATGTGGCCTCAGTTTTAAGCCCTTTGCCTCTTACAAATTTTTCATATAAACAAGAAATATTTCATTTTGTCAAGGCGCTTCAAATTGTTTTGCTTTTTGTTTGTTCCAAGCTCTCTTTTAATATATAATGGGGTAAAAGTGTCAGAGTGCACCAAAGAGGGAGGCGAACAATCTCCCCTTAATCTCTCTAGCTTTTTTTGCGTCATTCTGCCAGTATTATTGCCCTATTTTTCAAATCAACTGAACACCTGAAAGAGGTACGCGTCCGTATGCATCTCTCATAATTCACCTCCGTTATGTGATAGGGGGAGAAATCGGAGGATCTATTTTGGGCTCGTTATGTTTAATAAAATAGCAGAGGGTAAAGGTCTAAAGTGGTATTTCATCGACTGAAAGTATACAATCAATTTCAGCCTCAATGATAATTAAGGGTGGGGGAAACACAAAGACCATAAGAACGAAGCTATGGGCCTGCAAATTTAGGTTCGAATCATCCCGACACTCGAAGGGAGCAAGAGGTTTAGGTGACGGCTTATGAAATCATTTATAAAATTACTTGGGGATGTGAGTGCAATGCGCCACCATTAACCCCTAGATCTTAACCTTTATTGTAACTCAAGGTTACTGTGATGTTACACTATTCTTCTCTTCTCTAATGAGCCTCCCGCCCAGAACTTTACGTTTGCTCTTCTTCCCCCCTCCCCCTCCCATACCGTCTTGAAACCTCTAGAAATAAATATATGCCACCTTCTTTCGACCCCTTAATTGGCTGATGGTCGTGTTAAGAACATTAAAAGTTACATTGATCGAAGAGAGAGCGGGATTAGAATCCTATATGCAGGCAAATATTGCGATTGATATCTGTGATTTATTAAAATACTTGAGAGCGGATTTAATTTTAAGATTTGGGAACCAACACGATTCTAATGCTGATCATCATACAGGTACAGAGAGTCAAGGTTACATAAATTCAGCAATACAAGAGTGGGGTGACAACACGTGCCTGACGTTTAGACCTAAAAACGACGCCGACCAGGATTACATAGAATTTGTCTACGAGGTAGGGTACGTACGAAGCTTATCCTGATGTAACTAAATCTACTAAGCCTGAATTTGGTATCGTAATCACATCTTTCCCATTCTCTTTTCATTGACAGCGTTAACGGAAAGTTGCGGTGATAAACTATCATATCTTAAAGCAAAAATAATAAAACCCCATCGTTATTTTATTGTGACTGCAACACTTTATCCGCCTTTATTTCTGTCGAGTGCCCAAACAACCGCTTCTCTCGAAGGCAACGACATTTACTTGGTTTCCGCCCTGGTCTGGTCACAAGTGTGTTTAACTTTAAAGAGCCAATTTGCAAGGAATTTGTTTCTTTTTTTTCATCTTTTCGCCCTCAGATGCTCCTCATATGTGGGACGTATTGGCGGCCAGCAGACGATTTCAGTCGGAAACGCAGATGGCTCCATTACTTGCAAACACGGTAACCTTGTTCACGAAATTGCTCATTCTCTGGGATTCTTTCACGAGCACAGCCGACCGGACCGTGACCAGTACGTTGAAATTAAGTGGGGAAATATTGAAATGGGTGAGTGTGAAAGAAATTTTAGACAGGTAACAGTTGCACTATAACCGCCTAGTCGAGTATACTAGGCCGGATTAGCACAGGTGTAACGATGTTCTTGTCCCGATTTCTGGTTGCGGTGTAAGGGCTATTTATCACTGCTGGTTGCAGTGTAGGGGCCAAACACGGTAAACAATCCGAATCCTACTTTCATGGGCGTAAGCTCAACGGGTGTGAGCTTTTAGTTACGTTTGTAAGCAGGATTTTGCCGTTAAGGGGCGTAAAACGATTTCAGTGTTTTTTCAATAGCATTCACGGAGATGCCAGGATTTTTCTCGGTATGAATATATAAATCTTGACAAAAGAGAGGGGTAGGGTAGGGGGTCGCATGCGTCCTCAAACCCCTACTAGCTCCCGTCTTTAGCTTACCGCGATTTTATTCAGAAGAATTTACTCCAGATCGAACTTTTGGAATTTTTTGGTTTCAACCTCCCTCCTCCCCATTTCCTGTCTTTTACATCAGTATGAGAAACACACTTACAAATTGCCGTGGTGTCGTAAAGTGTTGAAAGCTTCTCCCTCTTTTGACAGGTTATCAAAAGAACTTTGAAAAGGAAACTAAAGCTACTGTGAACTCTCGAGATGTGGAATACGACTATGGCTCAGTTATGCACTACGGTGAATTCTTCTTTACGAAGGGTAAAGGATTAAAAACTCTGGAACCAATACAAGACACGTCCGCAACCATTGGTCAGAGAGTCGGGCTCAGTGACCTGGATATAAAACAAGGAAATTTGCTGTATAGTTGCCCAGGTTTGGTCATGGTTACTCTGTTTGTAAAAATTGATGATGGTGTTCCAAGATATCGTTACACTAAATAACGTAATACAGCTTGGGGTCACAATCTTGCATAGAAAGCCTTAATTTCAATCCTTGGGTACCTCGAACCACAAGGTATAAAACTTATTACCCAGGTTCTACATGACTGACTGGTATGCAACTGTTCCGTAGAGGTCTGGGTTCGAGACTAACCGTTTTAAATTTTTTTCTGCAATCGCAGTCATTATGTGAATTGTTTCGAGGAAATCGTACCACCATTTTACCAAGCGTACGGTTTGCGATTGAAACCAAAAAATGAAAACAGATAAAAAAGACTTTTCGACCGCACCTTCATATATACAATTACGGGTCAAAGATCGAATTTTGATGATGGTACTATTTTCTTACTAGCCATCTTCAGAGCCAGTTATATAATGAAAGAAGTAATATGAAGGAAATGATTAAATAATTATCCTGCAGGATTTTTAATAATACCGTTAGTGTGCATATTTTTATATTTCTGTGCGTAAATTTCGTTTGAGGTTGGTATTTGAATATTTTGGATGCAGGTTATAAAGATGACATAACAAAAGGACATGGAACAAGCCAAGCCCCAGTAGACGAAGAATTGTGGGATAAACCACTCCGCGAACACGAAGTTAAAGTCCTTAGAAGTAAAGTACACAAGAAAAACGCCGAGAAGAAAAGCAGTCATCTTCACACGATCTTGAAAAAGAAGGCGGTTCCCAAGAAATCAACCGCGCTAAAAAAGGCTTCTCTTACCAAAACGGAAGAA
The DNA here is from genome assembly GCF_964200805.1 of Pocillopora damicornis. NCBI lineage: Eukaryota > Metazoa > Cnidaria > Anthozoa > Scleractinia > Pocilloporidae > Pocillopora > Pocillopora damicornis. The sequence continues at coordinate 21,027,916 of NC_142671.1, forward strand.
AGAACAGCCAAGCACTCTAAGCCTGATTCCAGATCAATGGTGTTGAAAGAAAACCAGATAAAATCTCAGTTACAGGAAGCGTACCACCAGGATGACGCGAATATTTTAGAAGGAGATGACGAAGAAGACGATGTGTCTTACTCACGAGGTAAGTGTATTATAACAACAAACTCTGCTCCTGAGGGAAAAGGTTTCACTCTTTATCTTGTATTTACAGGAACGTTATACATACATTGAATGAACAAACAAAGAATAATACACTTTTTCTTGTGGATATCGAATTTCTTTTCTCGTGTTCTACACGATATCTCACAAGTGAGAGCAGCGAACAAGAGAGATATCGATTAACACCAATTGACAGAGCGGTGCGAAAAGCGAGTGACGCGTCAAAACTGATTATCTTAATTTTATACGTGTGTAGTTACGGCTTTTTTCAAAGCTAGGAATTCTTGAAGAAACCGCAGTTTAGATGATAAAATGTATTTTAGTTCTTCGATACTCTGAAATGTGGAAGTCTCTTCAACCATATGCATTCTTGTAACAGGTAACGAGGTCGACTCACTTTCTACGATTACTGTCATACACAATTTAAATACAAAAATAGAAGCAGCTGATGGCATCTCGAGTAGCCTTTATGTTTTCTATTTTTTCTTATGTTTGGTTCGATATTCCTATATATTAATCCTTAAAAAAGCGTTGAATGAATAGTGTAAGCAACAATCTGTTAAAATATTCAATGGAAGAAACACCAAAACTCCACCCCTATTCCGCAGATGTTAGCTCGCCTGCGAGTGCCCCAGAAACACCCAACCAACTTGCCACTGATAGAGCAACGCTGGCTCAGGAAGAGGAAGACGCAGTTCAGCAACAGGATAGCGACGAAATAGGTACAGAAACTGCTTTCCCACCCCTTCCCTATTATTTTTCCAAGCTCCGCCGTATACGCTTCAGGTCGATCGAAGCTGCGAGAAGCGTATCGAGAAATCTGCTAAGCTATGTTACTGAATGCAAGTTCATCAGCTTTGAAAGGTTTTTGAGTGGTTAATCCTTTAAGTATTTCTCCCAAAGCAATCTACCGACATAGAGTCTACCTTACAGTGTAAATATTTCGTTGTATACTTTCAGTGAACTCTAGGAGGAAAAAAAAACCTCCTAACCCTTTCACTCCTTATATCTTATTTGTAATTCTCTTTACTCTCTGCCATGCAATTCTCATGATATTAGTTTAGAGAATTTGGTGTTGGATCAAATAAGAATCTCCTGAGAATATTTTTCTTTATTTTCATAACCTGTCTGTTTAATATTCTGTCGATAATGTGAGGGGAAATGCTGTCTTGGTTACTCATGAGAGTCAAAGGTTAGAGAAGATGCAGGAGCCATTTCTACGATACCAAACCAAACAATAGAAATATAAGCGTTGTCCGAGACATTCCATCGTTCCAATATTAAAATTTTGAAATGTTCTTGTGCCCTTAACCATTAATTTAATGTAATAACAAGTTTTTCTTGCTGCTCAGCAGGCGAGGAGAATTTAGGAAAAGACTACTTTGAAGGCGACATGATACTGACACCTGACCAAAATGATTTCCTAAGCAATATTAAGAAAGACGACAGCGTGCAACAAGGTTCCAAACGGGCTCTCATTAAGGACAAAATGTATCTCTGGCCGAATGCCAAAGTGTACTATAATTTTGACAAGGGAGTAGGTAAGGGAATGAAACGTTTACCTCACACAATAACATCTGTATGCATATTCTCCATACAGTTCTCTTATCATTTCCCAAGGTGCCGTTAGGGAGAATTTGTTTAACAATTAAGAATATCTTGGCTCTATCCGGCGATTGTTGTTTGGAACCTTAAAATTCTCACCTCTAGTATTAAACACAGCAGAGAAATTCAGTCTGTATCTTCGAACAGCGACGTCTGACGCCTAGTGATTTCGCTCCAACGTAGATTATCAATTTGTGACTGTGTTTCTGTTTGTTGATCAAATACGACTCACCTCAAGAGTAAACGCATCTGGTTTAGGTGTAAAATGTACAATCTAGAAAGAAAGAACTCCTAATTTATACAGTGGGTTTTTTATTTATCTTACTTAAGATAGGATAGGAAGGAGACGAGCTCGTGCAGCTATGCGCCACTGGCAGAGACACACTTGCCTCAAGTTCAAACGAGTCAAGAAACCAGCCGACGACTTGGGATATATAAATTTCGTTTTTGAGGGAGGGTAAGTGTTGAAATCTCTTTCTCTTTTACTCAATTTTTCAACTCAGCTGATTTCAGGTTTGTGATTTAAGGTCTTTGATGATGACGAGTAGAGCGGTTTTCGATTTAGTTTCTCAAACCAAATCAAAGCACTGACAACGGCCAATCAGAACTCAGGAAAATATAGCAGCGCGCCAACGAGAGCTCAAATTAAAACTCGAGAAACTTGAAACGCGGGAAAAGCGGGTGACCAAATCGTGATTGGTTTAAGTTTTGCATTTGACTTGTCTAGAGTTTTCTCGACCAAAGTCAGAGCAAAGTTTAGCAAAACTAGAACAAACTGGATAGCTATTACAGCACCCAGATAAATTTTCCCTCTTGAATTTCCTGTATAAGCGTGAGTGAGACATTTTCAGCACGTTTACCTGTCTATCTCACATTGATACAGTTCCTCATTCAGTACGAGTGCTCGTCATAGCAGGCTTCTTTTACACTGACGGATTCTACATTTTATGATTTTGCTAAAGATTGCCTTTTATCTTTTCGGGGATCTGTTATTTAATGGTTAATAAACAATAAAGGTTTTTCACCGAACTTGCTGTAGAAAGTTATCCAGGATTGCGTTGGTTTTCCTCGACTTGGCTTTATGATTGTTTACAGAAATTATGGGTTCCTCTCTCTCTCCTCTTCCTTAATGACTGTATACCTTCCTCTCAGCCAATTAGCATCAGATGATTCAAAGGTAAACCCGCCTAGCAAATACTGAAACCCTGTTGTATTACATCAGTGGAGGACTCAGGAACTAAAAAGACCCGTTTAGAAATGTTCGCTAGTTTTTCACTCGCATTTCCTGCGGTTCACGCGATTTGATTGTTATGGTCTCAACTCGTATTAGTTTCTTTCAATAATTTCATTTGTTCTTATTCAGTGATTGTTGTAATAGGGTCTTTTGTGGTTTTTACGACACTCAATCGAAATGCAGTACATCTTATAGAGTTAAAATTAATTCAAACGTGGAAATTTTGTATACATCGGCAAGTATTGTCTATACATGCCTGTTTTACTCACCTGTTCACTAGCTGTGCTTCCCGAGTTGGTCGCGGTGGAGACAAGGCCCAGAAGCTGACAATTGGAAGCAAAGCACTGCGGTGTAAAATAGGAAACATAATTCACGAACTGGGTCATGCTGTTGGCTTCTTTCATGAGCACAGTCGACCTGACAGGAATAAATATGTTCGAGTGCTCAAAAAGAACATCCTTCCAGGTAAAGAACATAAGTAACGTCGCTTAAGAGCCAGCGATAAGAGAATATTCATTGATTGTTGCGTTTGTGTCTCGCGCACTCTGAAGATTCTCTTTAGTTTGATCTTTGCGTTAGTGTCGCGCGCACTCTGAGGATTCTCTTCAGTTTGATTGTTGCGTTAATGTGTCGTGCATTCTAAGGATTCTCTTTAGTTTGATTGCTGCGTTAATGTGTCGTGCACTCTGAGGATTCTCTTTAGTTTGATTGTTGCGTTAGTGTCTCGCGCACTTTAAGGATTCTCTTTAGTTTGATTGTTGCGTTAATGTGTCGTGCACTCTGAAGATTCTCTTTAGTTTGATTGTTGCGTTAGTGTCTCGCGCACTCTGAGGATTCTCTTTAGTTTGATTGTTGCGTTAATGTGTCGTGCACTCTGAAGATTCTCTTTAGTTTGATTGTTGCGTTAGTGTCTCGCACACTCTAAGGATTCTCTTTAGTTTGATTGTTGCGTTAGTGTCTCGCGCACTCTAAGGATTCTCTTTAGTTTGATTGTTGCATTAGTGTCTCTTGCATTCTAAGGATTCTCTTTAGTTTGATTGTTGCGTTAATGTGTCGTGCACTCTGAAGATTCTCTTTAGTTTGACTGTTGCGTTAGTGTCTCGCGCACTCTAAAGGCCTACTTAAGGCCTATTTACACGGCACGACTTTGTCGCATGCGACAAGCTTACGACAGGCCTACGACACGAATTGTATCGTGTAAATCAAACCTACCACTCGCTTACGACTGTCGTGCACGTCACGAAAAATGTCGTAGGATTTTAAAACATGTTTTAAAACGCTGCGACAATCGTAGCCGAAATTGATAGAAAATGACGTATTTTGTGACAAATTTCTACTGAGTAGGGGAGGAAGGTGAAATTTTCTTGCGTCAAAATGGCGGAGGAAGTCGCCTCCGGAAAGTCGAAGACTGCTTCCAAAGCGAAAAATACATTCTCAGATGAGGAAACAGAGAATATTATATCACTGTGGAGCGAGGAAGAGGTTCTTTTCCTTCTCTTGCAAATTATTAGGGAGCTTAAGCAACCACGACGACGACGCTGGGTACGACGCCAAGTAAAAAATGAATTTATATTTTATGAGCGAAATTCACAGTTGTCTAGATCTGTTCGGTTCGTTAATGGCTCTAAAATCGTGCTCGAGCTAAATGTGCAATGGCGGCGTGTAATTCCAAATGGAAATACGAAATATTAGCCGTCGTCGTCCACGTTCCGTACAGGACGCAGAATTTGGTCATTTCACGTTGTTGTTTTGCAGAGGATGGCAAAGAAATGTACAAAGATTTATAACGCACGTGCATAGCCATTGTTCTGCTCATTAAACCTTTTGTTGGATGACGTTCTCGTTGCCGTTGTCGTCGTGGTTTGCTTATTAAGCTCCCTATTGAAACAATGACCGCGGCCGAAACGAGTGGAATTGCACGCGATTTTGGCATGTCGTAGGTGAAAATGTCGTGCGCGTGTAAATTGTCCTAAGTCATGTCGTAGGCCTGTCGTAAGCTTGTCGCATGCGACAAAGTCGTACCGTGTAAATAGGCCTTAAGGATTCTCTTTAGTTTGATTGTTGCGTTAGTGTCTCGTGCACTCTAAGGATTCTCTTTAGTTTGATTGTTGCATTAGTGTCTCTTGCATTCTAAGGATTCTTTTTAGTTTGATCGTTGCGTTAATGTGTCGTGCACTCTAAGGATTCATTTTAGTTTGATTGTTGCGTTAGTGTCTCGCTCACTCAAAGGATTCTCTTTAGTTTGATTGTTGCGTTAGTATGTCGTGCACCCTGAAGATTCTCTTTAGTTTGATTGATGCGTTAATGTTTCGTGCACTTTAAGGATTCTCTTCAGTTTGATTGTTTTGTTAATATCTTGTGCGCCCTAACGATTCTTTTTAGTTCTATTGCTTCGTTAGTGTCTTGTGAACTCTGAGAATCCTCTTTCGTCCGACTTCTTCGTTAGTTTTTGTGCTCTCTGAGAATTCTCTTTAGTTCAACTGTTTCTTTCGTATATTGTGCACTTTGAGGATTCTCTTTATCCGATTATTTCGTTAGTACGTTGTGCACTCTGAGAATTCTCCCTTTGTTCGGTTGTTTTTTAATATCTCGCGCCCTCTAAGTGGTCACTTTGATTTGATTGTTTCGTTGGTAACATATGCACTGTAACGTTTCCTCTCAGCTCAATCTTTTCACAGTATCCGCTCACTTCAAGGATTTAGTCTGGTGCGTTTGTTTCGTTTGTGTCACGCTCACTCTGAGTAATCTCTTTAGCTCATTTTTTCGTTAGTATTTGGCGCACTCTGAGGATTATCTTTAGTTCATTGTTTCTGTAGTGTTTACGCACTCCAGAAAATTGTCTTCAGTTCCCTTGTTTCGTTAGCGTCTTGCGCACTCTGAGGGTTCCATTTACAGTTCTATTGTTTTGTTTATAAGTCGCACACTCTCTTTAATTTAATTGCTTCGTTGGTAGTTGCACATTTTGAGGATGCTCTTTTTCCGATATTTTGGTTGGTATCTCGCGCACTCCGAGGATTCTCTCGAAGTTCAAATGTTTCGTTAGCATCTAGCCTACTCTGAGTATTCTATATATTTCGTTTGTTTCCTTACTGTATAGAGCACTTTGAAGATTTCCTTAAGTTTCATTCTTTCTTTAGAATCTCGCGCACCCTAAGTAATCATAAAGAGGTGATAGTTTCGTTAGTATCGTGCGTACTTTAAGTAATCTCTTTAGTTCAATTACATCGTTTTGTATGACACACTGTGGTTTTAATTCAAGTATTAATTTAGTAAGCCCCTCGTCAGAGTGAAAGAAAACTCGGAAGGAACGAGATTGTATAAAGATGAGAACGATTGACGGAGGTTTGGACAGCATAAAGCGTGACGCTGCTTGTTCCATTTCGCGTAGGTTACGAAAGAAACTTCTACAGATTTGGAAAGAAGTGGATTGATTCAAAGGACGTGCCATACGATTACGGATCTATCATGCACTACAACAGAGCATTTTTCTCCCGTTTTCCTGTCATGCTCGATACTCTGATTCCTCTGCGGCATGTTGATATTGGTCAGCGAAGGGCTCTCAGTAAATTCGACATCCTGCAGGCTAACTTACTCTACCAATGTGATGGTGAGTGTTGTCTAGACTTTTTACTGCAGTATTTAGCCGGATTTACGAGGCGAAAAGTCATTGTTCGTAAATATATATTTTATTTTATCTTAGTAGATATAACTAAAACAGCCAATAAATAGGTCCGCAATGCATATAGGTAGCTTGCAGACTGGCCCACAGTGGCAAATACAGTATGTGTACAACGGATAGGTGTGTCCTCTGGATTGTCTCATTTTTGACTACTGTGGCTTAGTCAACAAGCCTCCTATGGAACTGTCAGTCAGGTGATTCAGGTCTTACTTTATAATGATATGTTTGTGGTTATGTAGCCTGTTTTCTTTTCGTTTTTGCTAGGGAGGAAAAAGTTAACTGACGAAGAGATAGAACAGCTCAAACAAGAAAGCAATGACCAAGCTAGCGGGTCGGAAGGTTTGTAAATGATTTTGCTCAGGAACTGAATTGAGATTGGATGAAACTGTGTGATCGTTCACCTTCCTTTTTTCCAGTCGCCTGCGCGGATGTTTACGATCGCGATTCTTGCTCTATGGTGAAGACCCGAGGTTATTGTCAGAAATTTCCGACAAGCATGAGGACAACGTGCGGGATCACGTGTAACTTGTGCGGTGAGTCGATTTATAACACCATCATCAGTACCATATGTTTATCTCTCACCAGACAAGGCGCCATTACCTCCTTGTCAGCATACCTAAAATTTGTGAGCCTGCGAACTGACTCTCATGAGGGCAGCGGTACACGCGTCAATGTCTGCGAGATTCGAGTAGGCGATAGAGCAAACCTGCGAGAGGTTTTAGTAGGATGTGGCAAGAGGACTGGAAATAGAACCCTCGCGGACCTCCCGCCTGCTCACATCGCTTGCCTGCTCGAAAAGTGCAGGCTTTGCCGCTCGTGTCGCAGCGCCTATGAGCGTCTGCTCGCATTTTGAAACTCTTATGAAAGGAATGATATCCCTGCCTTCTGATTATTGAGAAGGGAAAATTTAAGGAGAAATAAATGGTAATCTACCGTAAGTGGTGTGCTGTGGATTTACTTTATAATGATAAGTTGTTTCAGCAGTAATTATCAACCACCCAGCTTTTCAAAAATATATGCTCTATCGATGTGAATGCCTTATTTTGTTTCTCTCAGGATATAATAGAATAATACCTGAAGGTCATGTTATAAATTTAAATCTTGTTAGTTAAAAACTAAAATGGATTGCAACGTAACCGAGATATGTTTTCTGCATAACGTGAAATGTTGCTTATTGATTTTTCTTGTGCAGCTTTCCTTTTTAATTTGAATATATCTTTGCCCTAGACAGGCAAAGTAGATATACTTGTAGCGGAGCTCGCAGAGCGTAGCCCCATAATCATACAAAATAGTAGTAACTCATCGAGCCGAAAAAATTTGGATGTACGACCGTACGACCGTACAAGGTGCTACTTTTAACATGCGTGGTCAACTGTACCGCGGGCACGCCAACGCCACGGCTTTGTTCAGTATTCCAGTGGTCAGTGCACTGGGCTCCGAGTCGGACGACCCGGGTTCTAGTCCTGGCCGGGGCAAGGCGTTGTGCCCTTGAGACGTGCGGGAAAAAAAATGCGAGCTCCGCTTTTAGGCTTGGCTAAATCTATATATTAGATTATTCAACTTGTAGGCAGTAATTACAAGGATTCCCAAAGAGGATTAGGGGCGAGAAAAAAGACCTCAGCCACACATGCGGTGTCGCGTAAAAGTTTGGTCACCAAATTGAAGATTTCTCCACCTAAGGAAGTGACAGGATCTAAAAGAATGGTCCCTGAGAGGAAACCTCAAACTACTTCAGATACTACTGAATTTTGAGTAAGGTATACTTTGTGTACACTTAGTGTTACATGGTGTAACTCTTAAAATGCCCGTTCATTCTCCAGGCTTTAAAACTAATCTCAATCCATTCATAGAGTAAAAGCAAAATGAAACTATAGTAAACATAAAATACCACGAGGGTGGTAAGAAATATGTTATTAAGTGAAATAGTTGGTAAATAAATAAACAAATAATTAAATAAATATGTAATTGAATAAGTAAATGTAAAGGAGTGCGCATGGTAGTGTCAAGATTAAGCTCCTTACTCATAACGAAAATACTAAAAATGAAAGCAAACAATGCACTGAAAACAAAACGAAATTAAATTTCGGTTCAAAAAAATTAGTCAAACAAAATGAGCTTTAGAGGGAATTGAATAGCATTAAGTGGATGAATAAGTAAATGAAGTAACAAAATAAATACATTGGTAAAAGATATAATCTATAATAAATCAATGAACAAATATGGATAATGAAGATTATTTTACTCGTAGTTAAAAAGCTGTTGATAATAGTGGAACTTATGTTAAAAATGTAATGCAGTACTGCGTTATATCCATCACAACCCTATGAAGTATGCAATATTCCTATGTGTTTTAGTTGTTAGTGGTAACCAACCGTTGATGTGTTTCGGATATAGATAATTTCATCCATTATATAGTCTCTTACCACAATGCAAACAACTGTACTACATAACAACTGATGTTCTTATTTGTTTTTTTTTAATAACTTGTATTTCTCGTTGTCGCCTCTATTCTTTTTCACTTAATTTGATTCTTTTTTCTCTAAGTGTTGTCTAATTAGCTAAACATGGTGTTCTTTCTTTCCTGCAGATCCTCTTCATGCGTTATATCAAAAGTTGAACTCACAAATTTTACACATTTAAACGCCACTTCTTTCTTCTTCTTTCAGGAATGAATGCCAAAAAAAAGGAGACCGTCCACAGACATCACAACGACGCTTCGTCAAATACAGCAAATTGAACGCTTTTCTAAGTCAACTAGCACCTTAGCAGATGAATATTTTTTTTTCTGCTGTTGCTTGTTTTTATCATTCGGCTTAATTCTGCCAAAGCTCACAAGAATCAGAAATATTCAATATTTG